>NW_016181006.1:0-6476 GCF_001687245.7 Rhagoletis zephyria | reverse complement strand
ATTAAATTTTCTTTAAAAAATAGTGTGCTTCATTTCGTCGCTTTAAAATTTTGATTACTCTATGAACTTTGAGTTAACTTTTAATATTTTTTGTCATGCTCGAAAATTCCAAGATATTTTTTCACTTGCAATTTACAAAATATACCTATATTTTTGAATAAAAAAATATTTTATCTCTCTTTTTGGAAAAAATTGGATATGAAAAATTGAGTCATATCGTTTTTGAATTTTGATTTTATCTTGTATTTTCGTGTAGTATACATATTTTGAGTTAGTTAATTTTTTCGGCCATTCTCCAATATTCTGAATTTTTCCACAAGCGTTTGTTTAGAAGAATATATTAAAAAAAAAAAACTTTAACCGAGTAGCGCTAAAATTTTTCATCAATTTTATTTTATGAAGCTTCACTTTAGTGTTCTTCAGCTTTTCAATTAAATTTTCTAAGTGTCTCTGCATAAATACTTTTTAATTGTCCTTTTGCACTGAATTAAATAATTTTTTTTTTGCCAGTATTCACTTTAATTTGTATTACTTAGTCTCTTATTTTTCTCATTTTATTTTTTTTTTTGATTTAGTTAACTTGAATTGCACTTTTGCGCATACATACCAGCAGCTTCATCCTAAAACACAACAATTACAACGAAAAGCTGAAGCGAACGAAACGCAAAATCCTTCACTGATATATCCTGCGTTACAACGCTGTAGTTAATCCTCACGCACACAGCAAATTCACAATCCTTTAAACACTTTTGCTTTTGATTTGGTTTTCGCTTGCGAAAGGAACTACAAATAAATGAAAAAACGAAAGACTTAAGTAGCGAACTTGAGCACTGTTTGATTTTTCTTCGTTGCTGTTTAACAGGGCACTAATATTTTTTCCATTTTCCGCTGGATTATATAGAGCAAATGTTCAAGATATGTATATATACATATATGTGAATATAATTTTTATTTTATTTTTTAATTTAATAATATTTAGATTTTTTTTATTTGTACTTTGTAAACGCCGCACGATCCGTGCACGAGACGTGAGTTTTTGCAGCTACGTGACGAGAGAGAAGAACGTAAAGCTATCTGATGTGTATAGCTGAACAGTAAACGATTCAATGATGCCAATTGTGGCCACTGTCTGCACTTTTATAGTTAATTCCATTTCCATTTGGCTAACCAAGTTGTTGATGGTTGTTGTGTGTGGTCGCCGCTGTTTGAGCGAGCGTTGCGCCGAACAAAGTTGCCGAAAAAGCCAAAACACCACGAACCGTGGCAGTGCATGAAGCAGAAACACAAGAAGTAAACTTGGACAAAGGCACAGGCACAGGCAGAGCCAGAGGCAGAGGCAGAGGCAAACGCAGACAAAGACGAAGACGAAGAAGTGGAGCAGCGAGTCATGCAAAAATATGGCAGACCAACTAAACAAGCCAGCCAGCCAGCCAGCCAGTCAATGGCGGTGCAAATAAAACGCAACAACAACAGCAACAAAAAATCCAGAAAACTAGTGTAGTTTGCATGAAAAGTAAAACTGCTGCAATAGCAACGGAAAAATAAAGAAAAAAAAAAAAAAAAAATTGCAACAACTGGAAGAGCAACAGCAGCGTTCAAGTGTGAGTGTGTGTTTGGCTACGCATGTGTGTGTGCATGAGTGCTGAAATGAATGCACGCCGCTTACAGCCGCAATACAGACAGTTTGCTTATAGATATGTATGTATGCAAAACTTAAATCCAAAATCCAATAGCTGCCTCTAAGTTGCAAGGCGCCAACACACACACACACACACACACAAACACATACAAGCTCATATAAAATACGCAGTAATGTAAAATCAAGTAGCCATGTAGCTTAGCGTTTCTCAGTGTGGACATGTCTGGGTTTTGTTGCTATTGTTGTTTTTGTTGCTGCCGCTGCAGTATTTCATATTTTACAGCTACGCTAATAGCGTTTGTACGTCTGCAAGCACTTTTTACACTAGTAATTTTATATGCATGTGTTGCCATTGTTGTAGCAAACTCGTACAATCGCTAATTTGCTTTATTTTTAGATTTTTGCCATCTTCTTTTTTCATCTTGCATTGTTTTGCTAACGTAAACGTAATTGAATTAAAAAACGCATTCAAAAGTGTTATTGCTAGTGTTGCACTCACGATTAGTGTTTCAATAAAAACGTTTGATTTGGCGCTTTTGCCTCTTTCCACCCCAGACCCCCCTCCCCCCGCGCGATCCCTTTCGCTTCCTCTAAGCGGTGGATGATGCGCAAGCGCAATTTTCAGAGTTTTTTTTTCTTTCTAGCTCGCTTGAAGTGTTTCGCGCTCGCATTTTGGTCAGTTACATTTACCGTGCTGCGCTTGTATTCTCATAAAACGTGCAAGCGTCGAGATTTCTTCATGTCAACACACTATTTGTTCGGTTTGTTGTTGTTGTTGTTGTTTTGTCGAGTTTAAAGTGAGGTAATCACTTGATGATCGTATAATTTGATAAACCATCACTTTTATTGTACCATGTCAATTGCTTTATGAGCTTAGTTTAAGACTTTCAGTGCATTTTTTGGCCGATTGTCATTTGAAGCTTTTAAATGGCGAATTTTTGTAATCTGACCGAAAGACATTTTACATATTTTTTTTTGCAACATCTGTTGGCAGACAATAATGTAGGTTTATTGTAAAATTAAGTGGGACTCGTTGTGAATAGACTTCAAATATAGGATATTAGCTCGTTTACGGCTTTGCATCCTATATACTACATAGCTTACATAAATTGCATAAAAATCGAGCAGAATAATTAAAAAGTGCTCAACAGAAAAAAATGATACGAAAAGTTCTGATTTATAACCAACTCAACCAATGGATTTCCAATTCTTTTTTTTTTTTTTTTGAATAGATTTTGTTTGAGAAACTTTGCTTCATCCATACTGCAGACAAATCGTTCTGCACTTGATCCTTCCTTTAACGAGTCAAAGAATATTTTCTCCAAAGCATCGTCTACCAAAAAGTATGCCCCCTAAATAAGCACATTTTTATATAACATAGAAGGCTCTATCCCGTTGCTGGCATGCAAAAAAGCCGTCACTAACTCAAAATTTGTAAATTGCAAAAAATTTCTTAATTAGATGCCTTTGGAGTTTTGCGAGCACATTGTTAATATGTGGAAATATTTTGGAAAAAATCTGAAATTTTAAAATTTTTTGTAATTTTGTCCACTTCTACAACATTTTAGCAAAAATTTCAAAGAGAATATTATTCTTCAGCTTTTACTTCGAAAAGAATCCTTAATTCCGAGTAAAACTGGTACCATTAGTTTAGAATTTTTTAAAAAAATTTTCCAAAATCACTTCGCCGTAATTTCACAGAAAATTTTAATCAGTTGCACTGGATAAACTTTGAGGTTTCAATAAATAGTTCTTTGAGAAAATTTTGTATTTACCTATATAAGAAAAATATCATCACTACATAATTTGTTGTTTATTTTAATAAATGGTGCCTTGTATTACTCGAAAACGATTTGTTTTTTGTAAATAACTTGAGAATTTGAGGGTTTTAGACAACTCTTGAAAACAGTTTCGTGACTAGCTCGGGCAGCCTCTCGACCTGTACTAGGTCACTTAAAAAGTTCGTGCATTTTTTTTTTTTATTTTATTTTGTAATACCGTGTTATTTTTTGAAAGAGTTAATCAATTCAATAAAGTAAGTCGTGGTACTAGTTATGTGTATCTGTTGTACGACCCCCGAGATAAAATGATAAGGTCTAACAAAAGCCATGTAGATCCGATTTCTAACTTTGTACAAAAATTAAAAATTCGGCAAAGTTGCGCAACAACAATTTTATAGTGTAAGGTGTTTTTTTGGTAGCATCCTCACGCATTTCCTTCCATACAAAGTTACTATGTTCGATAGTTTTTTGTTTATATGGAAAAAATAATAGTTCCATCCATGATAAAAAAATATTCAGGAAGGTTCTTGACGTTTGCAAGCAATTTAATTTTGAAATTTTACACACACATTCTCATTTTCAATCTCAAACAACAACAACTTTGAACACTCCTTTTTTTTACTCTCAATTTTATACGATTTTAAAATGTTGGCAAACTTCAAAAAAAAAATCATGGCCAACGCATTGAGAGAACGGTTTTACCTTACTATGCTTTTATCATGGTTCCATCTTTAGCTTCTTGAAAC
The DNA here is from genome assembly GCF_001687245.7 of Rhagoletis zephyria. Lineage (NCBI taxonomy): Eukaryota > Metazoa > Arthropoda > Insecta > Diptera > Tephritidae > Rhagoletis > Rhagoletis zephyria. The sequence continues at coordinate 2,310 of NW_016181006.1, read as the reverse complement.
TATAAACTGCATACTTAGAAAAAAGAAATAGCCAAACTGGCCAACATGGCATAAAAGCATTTAGAAAACGTTATTTTTTAAAACAAGAAAGATGCCTGCTGATATTATATGTACACGAAGCAATCAATATATGGACATATGTACTCACGCAACTGTGGGCCAAATATAGTAGAACTGCGCTTTTAGTTTTTCTTCCTGGCCTCAGAATTTTTTGGACTTTGTAGTTTCCATAATATGATAACAATATGGGCACCAAACGAAAGAAAAAATACTGTAGATTAAAAAAAAAAATAAGCTCTCTTTTCTCAAGGACGAATAGGTATTGAAATTGCATTTTTGAATTAATTAAATTTTTTTAAGCCAACAAAGTTACAAGTACGAAATTCGAGAATGTAGTCGAGTGCATATAAGTCCATATAATTTTTTCAAAAATAATAATTACTGGCTTTTATAGTAACTATGCATCAAAAAACTTAATTGGATTTAATTCTACACAGAAATTTTCTTTAATTTGGTACGCATACTCTTTTTATATACAACTTTTTTTGAAATAATCATGTTTTTCAACTTTCAAATTCCTTCATGAAAAATAGTTTTTCCCTACAAAAAATACACAGAAAACTTTAAGCACCTTGAGTGACCTCTAAATATTTTTTAATTTCAAAATCAAAAAGATAGGTATATTTTTCTGTATAGCACAATCCCAAGGGGAGAGAGTATGCAAATTCCGACTTTACTTTTTTGGGCTATCCTAATGTATACACAAGAACGAGCACACCCATTGCACTACAACTTTGCCCTAGCAAATCCATTTTCAGTTTGATTACAAGAGGTGATGGCTGAAACCATGGCCTAGGCGCCATGGTGGGGATTAATTTCCTTGCAACTAATGCGTCTGCTTAAAAGGAACTAAACGAAGTTGTGCTAATTCAATGGATTCTATGCGCAGAACCTTACAGCCGTCCCTGGAATATGCCACTTACTATACATTTTTACAAGTAATTTGATTGGCTTTTCAATTTGCAATAGGATAATCCAGTCAACGGAATGAAGATAACACCCCAAGACTACGCGTCAATATAAATTTAAATTTTGATTAATTGTTGAACATTCCTTACTCTCTGACTACTAAATAAAACAGCATTTACCAATTTGGCATGAAAATAATTTATTGCCTAGTAGCGTCGCCAATTACCATAACTTAAAAATAACTTCCTGAAAGAGACCGCAAACATTCGCATTGCTGCAAAACAACCACTTCTAATTCAATTTTTATTGACCACAAATATGTAGCATACACGCACGTAAAAATACAAATCCATAAACAACAGCTAGCCAATAGAAGCAAATATAGAAATGCATGGATGTAGAAATGTATACATAGTTGTATATATACTGTTACTTACAACATTGAGCTTACGGATTTAATTTTTCAATATTCGCAATATTTTACATATTTTTTGTTAATGTTGTATTAAAATATGGCTTATATTTTAACAAACTTCATTTAAATCCAAGAATGAAATGCAAAATTTCAGGAAAATCGCAAATTTTTTAATATGACTTCCTAAAAAAAATCAGGTATGCATTTTTATAGCCCAACAAATTTTAGTATAGTAATGTGCAAATTTCAAATGTCTAAAAATTTGCGTTGATTTTTGAAATTTTTTTTGCTGATTTGCTATTTTCAGATTTTTTTTTTTGCTAAAATCGTGCCCTTACCGCCAAAATAACGTATGCGAAATTTTTTTCAAAATTTTCTTTTTGAAAAAAAAGAAAGTTTATAGAATTTTGAAAAAAAAATTTATTTTTTTTTAAATGTCGCTTACGTTATTTGGGCTCGATATTTTAACACTAAATCAACCAAAAAATTTCAGCTTGTAAAACATTTCTAATATTAACAAAAATTAGCCGAACTCAATTTTGTGAGTAACAGTAGGTACATATATGCTGCTATGTACTATGCGCGCATGCAGTCAAGTATAGTAGTGATTTTACTGCATTGTTTTTGAAATATAATTCATTAGGTTACTTGGTTAAGAGGCAATCATCAAACAGCAGACAGTCAGTCAGCCAGCGCCACACAGCGAGTTATATAGCAGTTGCCGCTAGCTGGTGACCAACATTTCCCATAATTGCAAAAAGTGTTTCATTGCATGTAGCATTCATTATATAGACATAGATATATATGCCGGTATATAATTGTTTGTGTTATATGAATTTGCGATTATTATTGCATTTCTACAACGATGACTATGACGATGATGCTGACTGTTGGCGATGCGTGTGTGTGTGTGTGTGTGTGTGTGT
>NW_016181005.1:0-6476 GCF_001687245.7 Rhagoletis zephyria | reverse complement strand
GTCTACATTTTGAGACACTATTTGGAACGAACTGTGAACACCCCAAGTGCAATAGTGCCATGTCATTGGCAAAAACAATAAATGCTGCTGGCACAAATAAATCGCCCAGAGATATAGCCAACGAAATAAATAAACATGGTGTTCAATCGTTAGTCGTGGCTTAAACTGGGGTTGGAAGTGCTCGCTTCATGAATGTGTTTCTCAAAAGGGATACAGTTTATGGTTATGTTAGTGCAAATATTTACAACAATTTTTATATCAAATGTAGGGATTATGCTGTTCGTGTGATCGAATAAAATCCATAATTTAAAATAAAATAAAATGTCGCAATTGTTTTTATATGTCCATATTTACAAAATGAACCTTAAAGCACCCACAGTAAGTACCAAACCTTTAAATGACTAATAAGAAAAATAATAAATAACAGAAATGTGAATAAGTATGTCGAGAAATCTCTAAGTAGTAGCGAAACTGTTACTACGTTTATACGCACGTATTATTTTGCAAATAACAATTTGCAAAATGGTAAACTTTTCCGTATAAACGCCGAGTTAATTTTTTATTTGCAAATAACTAAATCACGCAAATAAGTATTGATTAGTGGTACTATTTGCAAACAAGCGCAAGACGCCGCCAATTCTTAGGTTTATTTTCTTTTTCGATGGTCATCATATTGCCTTTTTATAATCAAGACGTTGCCATTTTTAACTTAATTTTCTTTTTCGATGGTCATATTATTGCCTTTTTATAATCAGGCAATATTAAAAAAGAATTTTTCACCATCGAATAAACAGTGAGTTAGGTATTTGCAAATTATTTTTGTTTGCAAATAGCTTACGTATAAACGTAGTATGTATCTCAATAATAACAAGTAATTTTAAGCAAAAAATACAACCGACTTCAATGCGCATTCCGGTCGTTCTGGTTACGTAGACGCGACTGTCCTCCCTTTTTTGAAATCGGTAAAAAAATGAATACGTATTCTAAAGAAAAAAAAATCAAGATACATATTTAAAGATTTTAAGTAAAAATAAATAAAGGAGAACTTGTTCGTTATATCTCGACCAAGGTGTATTCATGATACAAAAATTTGAAGGTAAAACCGTTGAGAGACAGCCTGAACATTTTTGAAGTATGCTAACAAAACAATATTGCTTTCAAATTTTCAATCTCACAAATACATTCTCATTTTCAGTCTCAAATAAAAGAAAATTTGAATATTTTCATCTATTTGTTTTTTGTTTTACTTTTATTTGGCATTTGGCAAACTTTAAAAATAAATATTTGTATCATGGGTGTATTAAACAAGGTGTTATTGACAACTCACTGCGGCTCTCTTTTAAGGTACTATTATGTCCAAAAATATAAACAAACGATTCAAAATTCATAAAATTTTTTTTAAATTTGATTTTATACGATGGTTCTTCTGAGAGCAATGTCAAATTCAATCACACTTTGTTAAATACATTTGATCTCTACCAAATAATATACTTCCTCTGTAAATATTTTATTAAGTGTTCAAAACTTCGCTCCGAGCACGTTCACTGCGGATCATTTGATTTAAATAGTTTGTCAAACAATTAATACTATAGTTTGTTCGGAGTAAATATTATCTTCAGTAATTAATCATATTATATTAAAACATAAGCTAATAATAGGTGAGAAATTATTTATATTATATCGTGTTCCAAAATTCGCTCGAGCGCGTTCACTTTTAATCTTTTGATTTAAAAATTCCTCAGTAATTAATCATATTACGTTAAAATATAATATATTATATAATATAGTATAATATGGTAGAAAGTTAGAAATTATTTAGTCTTAATATGCGAAATTCGCTCCGTGTTCCAAAATTCGCTCCGAGTGATCATTTGATTTAAATAATTGTTTCTCAAGCATTCAGTACTATAGTTTGATCGGAGTTTATATATTCTTAATTAATTGATAAAATATAAACCTGTAGCAGTTTACTATTAAGCCATTAAATACTATTATTCTTAGTGTAAACATTGTGTTATATTGTACAACATTGTTGAAGTTTAAACCTGGCAACTCTTTTATATATTTGACAATTACTGTGTACATGTGTATTTCATTTGTATTCTTTTCAAGATGTCATTTGTATGTATTTGTATCAGTTGTGACAGCTCGATTTGACACTTCCTTAGCTCAGTAGAATGAGAAGAAAAAAAAATTTGCTCTTTTATAGTATATTCGTAATGAAATGAAATAAAATAAGATAAAATACCCTTTTAAGAAAACAAAATGTGTATACTGAGAAAAAATAAAAAACATTATATTATATCATACTATATTATTAGGCAAAGAATTGTTAAAGAAGTAACACTGTTTCACCTAAGGCCCTGTCTCCACAGGAAAACACTGATGTCGTGATAGCCATGTCACAAATTATATTTCCAATGGAGACCGCCTATTTTTCATGTGGTGCAATATATGCCAGCGCTTATTGCTTGACATCTATTGCAGGCAATTCGATAGTTTGACAGCCATATTTTCATTTGAAAGAAAGCGTGCTGGTGGTAACATTGATGAAATTTTGATATTAAATCAAAATAAAAATCTGTTCCCTATTGGATTATTTATGATTACGTTTTAGGAAATTATTCAGCAAGTTTTTTAAATATCTAAATGTTTTTAAACACCGAAATCGAGAGAATGTTGTCTGGTGGCGTCATGCGGCACATGCTTATTTCAAGACATCAAAGTTCTCATACACAAAAACTTGCAATCATATTGCTCGTCAAAATGACAGTTGTTAGGCCATCGGTGTTTGCCTGTGGAGTTCTGCGGTAAGGCAGTCAATATGGCGGAATTAGTACGAGAAGTTGCCAGCCGATAACACCTTGTATTTAGGAATGTGGGATATCGTATCGATTATTCTGAATATCGATATTTCATGGCGCGATAATGGCTTTTTTGAAGCAATATTCCAAGGTCGATATATCGAAGACATCGATACATTACCCGCGCTATCGATATCTAAGTTGAAATTTATTTTTCATCTACAAAAAAGTGTATGGAAAAATACTAAAGTAGGTTTTATCAGCAACTTGTGTGATTTATTTAGCTATTAAGTTCGACAAACCGCTTGAGTTGACCGGCATGCCGTTTTAATCCTCAATAAATATACAAGATGGAAATAACAGAATTAGGTAAGTTGATAGACAGGTCTAATATTCTATTCAATTGGGAGTAGGATTTTCAACATCGATTTTTCCGATATCGATATTGTTCAGTCCGATATATCGCCATATCGATTTTACATACAATGAATTAAATCGATTCATGGTATCGATACTTTCTTAAATATCGAACATTCCTACTTGTATTACTACCATGATTCAATAATACAAGGTTCGATAAACTGACAGTTGTCTCTCTCGCACCGCTCCCTTAGCAGTGGCACCGTGTTGCTTCTTTGCAAATTTACATGGAAACAGTGTACCTTTGGTGTGAAATAGAAGTATAAGCTTTTGTGCAATATGTTTATTTGTGTATGCATATGAAGCATATTTAACTGATGAAAACATAAACTGTTTTTAAATTGGATGTTTACATCAATCTCATAGCAGTCTTATCTTAATTTTGAGTCATTTTGTAGTTTTTATACAGCTAAATAGCACATGAATTGCGTAATTCACGTAGATATTTCAATATTACGTTCAACATTTCGTTTAAAATGCCAGATTTCCTGCAAATACATTAGAATTTACAAAAGGAATTTGACTACTAATTGCCTACTTTGCGTACTTTTCTACTACCATTTTCGCAACAAGAGATTTCATTATTCCGCTTTCTCCGTCCTTCGTAAATGCAACCTTTTGTAAGGGAGTGTCAAACCGCAGCTGTCAATAATTATCTAACCTTGTATTATTGAATCATGTATTATTGCATCATGTGAACTTGCTGTGAAATGCTATAAAAGCGAACACTTAGCAGAAACTCGTTCATTTGTGTTTGGCGATTAGGAGTATGCAGACCTGCTACGTGGCGTGTGCAAGGAGCGTGGTGAGCGATTGCTCGCTGTTCTAAGCATGGTTTCCACAATTGGTAACTTTCTACCAAAATTGGTAACTTTTAAACGGCTTGGTAACTTGGTAACTTTTTTTTCATTTTGGTAACTTTTGCAACTAAACATCTATTTGCATTACTAGAAAGAAATGAATTATGGTTTGAATGTGCGTAATTATAAAAACCCTTCGAGTTTCAGTGGCAGCACTACTGACACTTTTACAAAATTACTTCGATTAAATTAGAGTCATCTCATATTCGAATACTGGAAATATTTAAATTACAGTGGCAGCACCAAGGGCTGCACTTTTAAAACAACTTTCGAATTTTTGCGATAAATTTTGAATTCTACCCTCGCACATACATATTAATACTGGCCATCTGGCAATTTTTGGTAAGGTCCATAAATCGTTTTGATTATATCGGCAAAAAAAAATGTCGCGTGCTTTTTACCAAACCCATCTACCGACATGTATTTCAACACCTACCGACATATATTTCGACGTACAGTAGATTATGAAAAACCGCAAAATAGCAAAAAAAATTAGCAATTTTCGCAATTTACTCGAAATTTTGTACGAGTCAAACGAACGGTTAAAAGCACCCGCCACTTTTTTGTGTGCCGGTGCTATTATTCCGTGAGTCGCAGGTACAAGTATCGGAATATGGAAAATCGTTCCACATTACATCATACTCCACCCAGTCGGAAACACCAACAACGAAAATGATAATAACCGCACATGCAGTAATTAATTGATAGAAAAATGTTTTCTAATAAAAAAAAGTATTATAATTGTCAATAGCATTTTCAATCTTGATAATTTATTAAGAAAATAGATTTAAACTTGTGTGCTAGAACTGGGAGCTCTTGATAAATAATCAAAAATTGACAAATTATAAAAATATTGAATTTATTAAGTGCACAGAACCGGGCTGAAGCACGATTGAGAGAATACAAAGGTTGCGCCGATCTCGGACCGCTATTCCTCTCTTAACGAATTTGACAGAATCGTTGTTTGCATGACGTCACACTGGTGCAACTTGTTTACATTTTCCTTGCAACATTTTTTCTTCTTCTTCCATTCTTGCTCACGTTTTGGCATTTCTCTCTCGCAATTGCACCAGTGTGACGTCACACAAAAGTTATTCTCAAAAATCCTCTCTGATCGGCGCAATCTTGTATTCTATCATTCTTGGGGCTGTAGGTATATGCATATTTGTTATGAAATATACCCGTGTTATTCAGTATATTTTTTGCTCACTGAAGAAGTGAAGATTTTGGCAGTGAAGATTTGGTAACTTCTGGTAACATTTCTTAAGAGATTTTGGTAGAAAAAAATGTTGGCGAGTGGCTCTTAACCGCCAACACTATTTAATTTTGCTGATAATCTACACAAAAATTGTGAACACACATACTATAACTTTAACCTTCAAAAAAAAAACGAAATAAAGAGACTTTTTTATAAAACCGAATACTACAAACCTATAATAGGGTAGAAATTGTGAAATTATTTACCTTTAACGTGTATAGTCGGCCAGAGACAATTGCATTGTGTACAAATACAAGTGAGATATCTTAGCAATAGAGGTCATCGTGGGCCACAGCTGCGATCATCTGCTTTTTAGAGTTGCTTATTTTGATCAAAACTGTGCCTTTTTTACCTGAGTTGCATTAAATAGTCTCATAAAACTTAGTACAATTTGTTGTTCAAATGGTAACATATATGCCCAAAAACTTGAAAAATATTAGATGATTGTTTTTTAAAAATGTTATTTATAAAATTTCCTTTTGATTTCGACTTTAGAAATATTCATATTATAAAAGTTTTTCACATATGTTTTAAGATTTTAAAGTTTTTAAAAAGTACGGTAGAATGCAACAATGTGCTTGAATTTGTTTGCATCTTCGTCAGCTTATTCGTTTGCAGACTCGAAAAATGGCGAACGGCTATCAAAATACTGATTCAAAATATACATCTTTCACTGGACACACAAATTGGGTGTGCGCAGCAAAATTCAGCCTTAGTGGCCAGTTAATTGCATCGTGCGGCGACAAGTTAAGAATTTGCGATTCATCTTGAGGCGAATGTGTGCGAACGTTCACTCGGGAAGAGGTATGGGACGACAGCTGGCATGGCATCCAGACGGTAATCTGGTGGCTTTAGCATTAAGTTGTAACCGCGTTAAGACATAGCGACATAGCCGAAGGCGAGCTAATACAGTTGTATCAAGTGCATTCGTCGTCGGAGAATGATGTTGCATTTCACCCAAGTGGAAATTTCTTGGTGACTGGCGGCGATGACGATACAATAAGATTGCTTGATTTATTAGAAGCTCGACCAATTTATACACGGCAGTAGTGCACTTTAGCGGAACCAGGTCAAAATAGACGGGGAAATTATACACTAACTGGCCATACTGACAAAGTTTGCGCCGTCGCTTTC
>NW_016181004.1:0-6476 GCF_001687245.7 Rhagoletis zephyria | reverse complement strand
TTTTTTTTTGTATGAAATGTGAGCAGGATATAATGTTACTCATACGCCATGGCCGAATATCCAAGCGTGTGATTAAACTTTAAGGTAAACGATAGCAATCGACTCGCGAAAGTAATTGATCGTAGCGTTGGAATTCCGACTGCAATTATGCAGTTAATTTCTTCCTCTACAATATAGTATATTTATCTTTTTTGATTAATGCATTTGATTTGACGCAGTCAGGGTTCTTTACGTTGACGAAATTTGTTAGTTTTTCATTAACTTAAAAATTAAAAAAAAAAAAAATGGATCCCATTGTTATCCCATTATCGGATTAGGCTTACGAGTTGCAGAATGAGTGACAGTTTTTAGAAAAAATGCATAATGTTAAGGAATTTGCTAAATGGAAAAAAAATCCGTAGTTTTTGTTTAATTTTAAAATGTAAGTACAGTAGAATCTCGAAAAAGTTAACCAAAACGTCCCAAGGGTAATGAACTTTTTCGAAGTATTAACTTTTCTAAGCGCTTTTCAAAATTTTAATAAATATAATAATAAACATAGTTTTTAGGAAAAAACAGGCTAAATTTATTTCAATGACTTAGTTTTCATCATTACGAAAAAGAAACTTGGATTTAATTTGACTTTTTCTTTTTTGTTGACATTTTGTAAACCCACAAAGAGTACACAACTCACAAATTAATTTGAACGCTTACGAAATAAAGAAATTCGGTGAATACCCGTAAACAAATTCAGAAAAATGTATAAGCTCAGAAAAGTTAACTTTTTAGAGCGTTACATGAACACTGCAATTCGGTTAACCTAGCCGAGCGATTAAATTTTTCGCGAGTTAACTTTTTCGCGATTCTACTGTACATTAGGGTAGTCCAAAAATGCATGCATGAAGCGTAAAATGTTAAGCTCCCACCGTCTAGGATTTTTCCAAATGGAAAAAATACCAGTATTTTTTTTATTAAAAAAAAATTTATTTAAAACTGCCTCAAAGCCCACAAAGTTTTCTATGTACATATTTTAAAGGGGGGAAAACACGTTTTCGTAAAAATGGTATAGAATTCTCGAAAATCAACATTTTTCGATAAGAAAACTCTTTTTTTTCTTTGGGAGACTTCCAATAACAACACCCAATTTATTTCTTTAACAAATTTTTAATTTATACCATTTCTACGAAAAAGAAAAAGTGTTTTTCGCCCATATAAAATACATAGAAAACTCTATGGGCTTTGAGGCAGTTGTAAATATCATTTTTTTTTAACAATATACGGTGTTTTTTATTCCATTTAAAATAATCCTAGGGCGTAAGAGCTTAACATTTTAGACTTGTTTTTTTACCACCCTAATGTATGTACATAAACACTTGGAAACCAGTTACACATTGGAAACAAAGTATTGCTAATACAAACAAAAAGACGCACACATATGTATGTACATACATACATACATACATACATACACGAACACTGTAACAGGATTTAAATAAATTTTAGCTTAGAAAATCCAAATAACTTGTTTTACACAATCACTTATTCGTGATTATACATACATATGTACGCAATTGTTTATTGCCTTTGATTGCTAAACAATAGTGTATACAAACATATACCACCTTTTCTGCAAGAATGTCATAATACGAAAACACGATACACGTGTGATCAGCTAATTAAGCCAGCAACATTTTGGTCAATTTTGGCTATTTGGCTTTCGTTTATTTAATGTTTATTATTTTTTTATAAAAGTCTAGCTCTTTATATAACAAACACCATATAAATCCAGATTTCAAACTTTGTGCAAGAATTATGAAAAAACTGCAAAGTTTCAGCTAAATGTTCAACTTTTTATTCAGATTTTTTAGAATTTTTTTTGAGCATGCAGTTTAGTAACCCATTAAATTCTAGGGTAATAATGGGCAATTTTTTTTCTGACTGCATTACATACAAAATAAATTCGACAATTTTTTTTTTGTATGGAAAAAAATGCGTCATGAAGTCAGAAAAAAAAATATTAAAAATCAACGCGATTTTTTAGCAACTTAAGACATTATTACCCTAGAATTTAATGGGGAATGAAACTGTATACTTAAAAAAAATTTAAAAAATCTGAATACAAAAATTTTAAATCTAGCTAAAACTTTGTAGATTTTTCGTAATTTTTGCACAAAGTTTGAAATCTGGATTTATGTAGTGTTTGTTATATAATAAGCGCAATTTTTATGAAAAAATAATAAACAATAAATAAACAAAAGAAAAATAGCCAAAATTGATCAAAACGATGCTGGCTTAACTAGCTGATCACAAGTGTATGTACATACAAAGCGATGTTAAATAAAAGCTTGTAATAAATGAGCGATATGTATGTGTTCATTTCAAATGTTCAACGAAGTAGGGGCGGCACTCCGCCACCAAAATAATAATTTCAAAGTAAATCAAGCGAAAATTTCGGTGGAAAATTAGGATTTTGCGAACAAATTTAATTGACTTCCGAAAAATTCACTCACTTACATAAGTATCTACATATTTTTGCTAATTAAAATATAAAAATATTACATATATGTGTGTACATTAGGGTGGTCCAAAAACAGTAAAGTCGGAATCGTAATGCTCTCACCCCCTTATCAAAAAAAAAAGTATACCCCTATTTTTTATTTTGAAACCAAAAAATATTTAGAGGTCGCTCAAAGCGCTCAAAGTTTCCCATGTATTTTTATATGGGAAAAATAAAATTTTTCGTAGAAATGGTATAGAATCTTGAAAATCAATATTTTTCGATCGGAAAACTCTGGTTCTCTTCAAGAGACTTTCAATAATAATACCCAATTGTTTATTTAATCATTTTTTAATACCAACGATTTTTTATTGGCCGCCCCATTGCATTTTTCGGTTTTTGGGTACAAAAATATGAATTTTTAACTATTTTATACCATTTCTACGAAAAGTCGTTTTTCCCTATATAAAATACATGGAAAACTTTGGGTGCTTTGGGCGACCTCTAAATATTTTTTGATTTCAAAATAAAAAAATAAGGGAACATCTTTTTCCGTATAGAACAAGCCTACGGGGGGAAGGGGGTAAAAAGTCCGACTTTACTACAAAGAAAATGCCGTCCCAATTTTTTTATTTTGTTCCAATAGCCCAATATAAAATCTGTAAAAATGTACCAACCGTGTGAAACTGCCTTTATTTCTTCTCTTAATAATTATGTACATCATTTATGGGACTTTCATTGAAATGAAACTTCTTAATCGAGCTCGGAGATTTAATGCCACGATTGTTCATGTCATCGAATCTGTATCGTTCGTCCGATTTTCAAAAATGAGATGTCAAAGGGCTTACGTGATTTTAGTTTTTTGAAAAGGGTGTCACATGCTACAATATCAAATTCAAATAATCGCATTCGGAGAAGTTTACGTAAAATGCCGAGAAATCGGCTATAAGTGCACCAATTCTATTAAAATAAAATCATTTTCATCATTTGAAGTAAATTTCCCGAGATACAAGAAAAATAAAAGTCCCGTATAATTAATATGAAAAGACGTAAATCATTTCCGCCTTGAAATTAATATAATTATTAAGAGAAGGCGTAAATAATTTCCATTTGAAAATAATCGTCCTGCGAGACGAAAAAAAATATTTCACGTTAATATTTATAATACAAAGATGAAAGAACTGTATTTTAAAACAATGCTACTTTTTTGATCCTAAGTATTAAAATAATTATTTTGGATGTCTGTTTTAAAGCCGTTTATCTCGAGTGTTGCTTTTTTGAGTTATCACAGGATTGCAGTAAATGAGCGATACATGTACATATATGTACATAATAAGGATTATTTCGAAATCGCTGAAGCTGCAGGTATCTAAAATATGTACACCGCCGGCAAAAAGTATTGGCACAGGAAATTTTTCACAATATATGCAACAATTTTTATTCTAATATTCTTCCGCCAATTTTGTATAAAAATATGGTTCGTTCAACAACAAAAAACATAAAAATTAAATTCCTAAACTTTGTGCAAAACTTGCGAAAATTCAGCAAATTTTCATCAAAAATTTCAACTTTTTAATCAGATTTTTTAGAATTTTTTTGAGTATGCAGTTTTGCAGCGCATTAAATTCTTGTAAAAAAATGCGTTTGCTTTTTTTCCATATCAAGTATTTTCGAAAAAAAATTTTTGTATGGAAGAAACTGCGTGAAAAAAATTGCCAAAAATCAACGGTAATTCCTAGCTACTTAAAACTTGTACTTTATTATAATAAAATTGATTGGGCTACAAATCTGCATTCTCAAAAAATCTGATTAAAAAGTTAAAAATTTTCATGAAAATTTTCTGAATTTTGAAAGTTTAGGAATTATATTTTTATGTTTTTTGTTGTAGAATGAACTATATTTTTATACGAAATTAGCGGAAAAATGTACTAGTTGTAAACTACCTCACAACTAGTATGAACCGCATGCCCAACTAGTCAGCCAACTATCTTTTTTCCACGCAATCAACTGGTATTTTTAACATGGGGATGTCCTACAAGATGGCAATTGTCAGATTTCGGTCAGAAATATACCAGTCTCATACTAGTTCAAAACAGACAGAAAAATACTAGTCCAATTATGGACCAAAACCGCTACTTTGGAAGTCAAAAAATTAAATGAATTCATGAATATACAATGAAAGACTTTTGATTGAGTATACTTTAAAATATTACACATTTTTATTTAGCAGCTTTAGGTTTGCCAATAATTAGTGTAACATTTTTTGAGTATTAATTAAAAGGAAAAATAAATTCATAAATATTTGAAACATTCGAACATAAATTTAAAGGCATGTTCCATTAAATGATATTAAAAGTAAAAGCTTTCAAGTACAATAAATACTATATTTTAATCTTTTTATAATAATATGGAAAAGAAATCATTTTAGTTAAAAATAAAACGAATACTTTAGTTCATTTTGAGTGAACTAAAATAACAACAAAAGTTTTCATTAAAATAAATTAAATTCAAGCTGTTAATAAACATTCCTAATTCTTGTCTTTACTTTGGCTTGTTGATTGATAATTAAAATTAATCAAATAATTATATTAATTTGTAATTAAAAATAGTCAAAAATAATTTAAAATGATCAAAAATAACAAAATAATGATGTAAGTAAAATTAACGAATTAATTCAAAAAATTTGTTTAAGTAATTATTAATCATTAAAAAGGTGCTAATATCGGTATTTAAGCATTAAACGGTTATTCAAAAAAACATGCTTTAATTAATAATCATTATGAATATTAATCATTGTTTAACAAGTATGGTATAATTACAAGTACGTGCTCGCTTTAACGGTTTACAATATACCCAAATAAACGTTATAATATTTTGTGTACTCTATTGTATTCAACTGCCGAAGTCATGTAAAACAGGGCATGAATACATAAATCGTTTTGTACTTGGTACTGGTCTGGTCATTTTCGAACTAGTTCGGTTNTAGTCAAAAATAATTTAAAATGATCAAAAATAACAAAATAATGATGTAAGTAAAATTAACGAATTAATTCAAAAAATTTGTTTAAGTAATTATTAATCATTAAAAAGGTGCTAATATCGGTATTTAAGCATTAAACGGTTATTCAAAAAAACATGCTTTAATTAATAATCATTATGAATATTAATCATTGTTTAACAAGTATGGTATAATTACAAGTACGTGCTCGCTTTAACGGTTTACAATATACCCAAATAAACGTTATAATATTTTGTGTACTCTATTGTATTCAACTGCCGAAGTCATGTAAAACAGGGCATGAATACATAAATCGTTTTGTACTTGGTACTGGTCTGGTCATTTTCGAACTAGTTCGGTTTCAGTCAGGAGATTATAGTGGCAAACTAGTATTTTTCCTGACTAGTTTGGCGTTTCACTGCAGGGATATTATAGGAAAAATTTGCTGTGCTAATACTTTGTTCCGACAGTATATGTACATTCGTCATTGTAAATAATAGTAGAGAGCTCTTCTTGTAAGAACATTGCCGCCCAAGTTCTTTGACAAACCGTTCAATGTAATGACTTCTGCATTGTATGCCTTCTTACATTATCAGCTTCGAAAAAGTTTAAATGAACTACCTTTGCGGGTTTATTTTCTGTAATAATTTATTTATCATTCAGCTATTTTAAGCTTGCTTTTCCCACCGCAAGCCACAGAGTTTGTTGTAAAAGTGCAAATATAAGTAGTCAGCAGCGTATGTGTGGTTGCAAACGATAATTGACACAGCGCTTATGCGAATTCCGCCTGACAGAGAAACTGGTTGTTGATTAGCAACAATGTGATTTTACTCCCAACGAAACGATCCATGCCACGACACGTTGCTGTGTATTTCTATCTTTTTGCATACCTGCACGGTAAGTAAATAAGCAGATAGCAACGCTGAAACGCTGCGCTTTTCTGCGTGACTGCCTTGCTGGCTGATGAGTTACATCATTCGAAAAACCAACCTATCCACGAAT
>NW_016181003.1:0-6476 GCF_001687245.7 Rhagoletis zephyria | reverse complement strand
TTTTTTTTTTTGTTGTTATCGATTTCTCGTTGTGTGTGTTCACACTTATTTACAAAAATATCTAATCTTGGGAGAGATATTAAATGCTCATACTAATTAAAAAATATGTTTAGAATGTTTACGTAAAAATTATCCTTGCATAAAATAACAAATGTACATATATTCAATCTAATTTCATGCACTTTACTCAATTTGTACTTTTTATCACACATTTTTCCCACAAATTTTCCCCTCTAAAACTCTTGGCGTATGCATTTTCTTTTTATTCAGTCAGCGCATGTCTGCCTTATTTCATAGTTTAATTTACGATCGTTAGTGCGAACGCCTTTAGCATCCGTTATGCGTTGCAACCACAATTAAAACGCCAACGGCCCGAGGGTCAAAAAGTTGCATTTTGTCACGTTTAGCGTTCGTTTTCCTGGCGTCAGTAGTTTTATTTATATTCTTCTTTTTTTTGTTTGTCGTTCGGTTGCATTTTGTCTATTTTCATTTTTAGTAATCGAATCATTTGCCACCGATTAAATGCCCAAATATGCTACATGGCCGCCTTTTATGCCCGCACCGATTTGTACATGGCTTTCCGTGTTTCTGTGTTGCACATGAGCTATGTATGTATGTATGTGCCCCTCTGCTCACTAAACAATTATGTTCATTAAATGTTGCACCACACAATTGAGGTTGCTTTTTTTAATATGGAGTGGTATTTTTTTATGAATTCGTTTTAGAAAATTATGTATGCTATGTTGGTGCAAGAACGTTCTAACACAACTACAATTCTAAGAAAGTACTTATACAACTGTTTCGATTCTACCATGAAATTAATTAGTAAGCAATTGGCGTGTAGAATTTATGTTCGCTTAGCAAGTTTTTTAGAATTAGCTTCAGAAGAGAACGTCATCGTACTGTATATGTAAATCCATGTGCATTACATACATACATTTATGCGTGAAAATACAAAGTCGTTCTTCTCCTCGATAACACTAACAGCTGGTCCTCTTCTTTCCCTAGCAGCACCATCGCAGGATATCATCGTTTCATTGCCTTCTCAACTGGCCGTCTCAAAAATCTTTAGCACCTTCTAGGACTGCCTAACTAGGAGATACTTTTGTACTCGGATTCTGTGCCATATATCTGAACGAGCATGATGAGAGACTTATGAAGTGTGATCGACCGAAAACTTTACTTCTCACAGATCTACATAGCATTTGAAAAGACATTGGCAATGAAATGACTAGTGTCTATCCTCTATTCACAATACTTTATTAGTATTTGGCGCATGGTTTACCCAGCCTAAAGGCAAATCGATAAAGCCGCATCAGATCCTTGATTCAGCAGTATATCCTGCCATATTCCAATCGGTAGCTCAACTTCCGCCGTCCTTATTATGTATTATAGTTACTGCATGTATCTCAACACCCATCTATATATCGTCGTTTAAAGTACAAAAACGCGTAACTGGTAAATTGGTTTTGCTCACACAAGCTCTTAGCTCAATCCTTATCCATATGTTCTGAAATATACTGGCCAGGTATGCGATTGCTTTATAAAAAAGAGAACCATTTTGAAATATGAGTGTTTTTACTCTCTAGAAGATAATTTTCATAATTCACATACGCGGTTTTGCATTTTGTTGATACGCGGTTTTGTACTTTAAACGACGATATGTATAGTACGTGAAGGGATTTTTTGTCCAGGTCATCGGATCTGCACCAGGCAAAGCCAAGATTTCCTGAAGATGCCTTTAGATTAAAGGCGAAATATTGACAGTAATAAACAAAAAGGAATATAAGGCATCCAATTGTTTTATTTAACCTCCGCCTAGAGCTCAAAAAGCAATCAATAAATTAATTAGTACATTACAAGTATCAATCTAAATAATTTTGAAGAGGGCATATTTCTGATCTACATGCAGGAGGGTTGCCACCTATCCAAAACATCAGGATTAAGGTTAATTAAAGCAATTGGGTAATGAAATTATATATTCGTGTCAGACGATAGGTGTTTAAAAACGTTTAGGTTTAAGAAGTTCAAGAGGGTTGTTACGTAATTAAAAAGTGGAATTTAATTCAACTATACACAAGGTGTATGAAATATCAATATATGGGAGCTAACAAGGAGAGCAATAAGAAATCTTTACTTTGAACACGTAGAATATTTTTGAGGTATTTGAAGAGCCACCTGTTTAAAAATATTTAAATTAATAACTTATATGTTAAAAGCATTATTAAGGAATGGGTATCAATCAAAATAGGTCTGAAAATGCTTTATATTTAAGCGTTATTTAGAAGGGTTTCCACGTGTCCAATCCACTTAATTCATCAGTTAGTTGAAATATATATGATAATGCTAGGAAAAAAAGGTTTAAGAAGATTTTGATTTGAAAATATTGCCACCTATTTGAAAGTCGAATTTAGTAAACTTTTATATTGTACTATATACATACAGAGATATAATGCGCGATTGCATTTCTTTGGAGGTTACCAGATCTGCACCGTTGTTTCGAATTTCAATAATGAGATGTCAAATTAAAAAGCTTGACCTGTAGATTACTTTTTAAAATAAGAGCTTTTTAGCGGTACAGGGTGATTTAAAATCTTAAAAATTAATAAATAATAATAAATGGCAAACATCATTTTGAATTTGGTCCGAAATGACAGATATGTCCAACACTGTATGTATGTATAAATACGAATAATCAATGATTTTAAAAATGACAAACCATTGCTTTATCGATTTTTTTTAAGTAAAAATGACAAACCATTGCTTTATCGATTTTTTTTTAAGTATTTGTTTATGTATTTATGTGCTACGTACACTTCATTGAATGTTTATGTTTTATTCAAGAACTTATTTATGTAAGTTAACAAACAGATTAACTTCGTCAATAATTATGTTCGCTTAAGTACCTCGATGCGGGATTCTTTTAAGTACCCAACACGCCTAAGTACCTCAAAAAGCTGAATTTTTCGCGAGGTACTTAAGCGGGTTTTACTGTATATCAAAAGTGCATACATATATATGTATATATATCTGCCTTTTAACAAAAGGACGTTGGCTATCAAATACTAACACGCCTTACAAAAACATTTTTCATCTCGCCTACGCCCACTATGTACTTTTTTTGCAACAACATTTAACCTTTCCATTAACTATGCGAAACTCTCTTCATAATTAACGAATCAACAACTACAAAAGTATCTTTCATAATTTGCAAAAAATTTACTCAACTCCTACAAGTCTGCGAAGTTGAGACCTAAACAAAAAAAAAAATGGCAAAGCACGGAAAAGCTTTTCCATTCACAAAAATAGCAAAAATTCTCCGACGTTGCTAAAATTTCACAACTCAATAAGCGAAAATAGAAAAGCAAAAAATCTAAAAATGACAAAAATGCACAGAACAACAGTGTCGCTCGTACATAATTCAAAAATCCTGCCCATGTCTGCTTGCCACCACGCGGTCTGTCGTCGTCTGGCCATGTGTCTGGCCGGTATTTTGCTGGCCAAACGTTGTAATGACCGCTCCCGAATGCCCGAATGAAGCAGAGAAAATAGACAAAAGAACTATATATAGTATGTATATAATAAGAGTGCATTTGGAGCGCTTGTGGTGTCTTTGTTGCACGCCGCGCCGCCTAAGTTCACACCCTCGGGCGCAGAGCAACACTTTTTGTTTGCCGCAACGCGCGGTGGGGCTGCGTGCAATATTTTGGGCGCTCCGCTATTTAA
Organism: Rhagoletis zephyria; assembly: GCF_001687245.7. Lineage (NCBI taxonomy): Eukaryota > Metazoa > Arthropoda > Insecta > Diptera > Tephritidae > Rhagoletis > Rhagoletis zephyria. The sequence goes on along the minus strand of NW_016181003.1, from coordinate 2,750 downwards.
TGTGAGAAATATGAATGAGTACTTATTTTTACATACTTTTTTATCTTTGTGGAATTTTCTATGAAATTTCCTTTTACTTTTTATTTATTTTTTTTTATATTGTTGTCTTTGCTATCTATCTTTTTCATTTTGTTCTGAGTCTGGTATGCCGGAATGCCTAATTAAAAGCGAGAAAATATTTGTTGTTGTCAGGGGTGGTCTGCTCCGGTCTGGTCTGGTCCGGTTCGTTTTGTGTGGCATATTGTTTTCAAGTTATGTTATTTGCTACATATACACACATACTTTTGTTATTATTGTAATGAATGTTTGTGTGCACTTTTCGTACGATTTGTCTGCGTTTTATAATAATAAATTCTTTAAATATAGAGTGTGAAACTATTTAATGTTACATAGATACTTATTTATGTATGTGTGTGTGCATTAATTTTTCAAGTAGTTATTTTTGTATCTAATGGTTTTTCCATTTTTTATTAGCTCGCAGCAATGCTCAGCTTGTGTAAATTATCGCTTAGTTGGGCGGCTTTTACAAGCAATGCAATGGGTGAGAATTCTTTTGGGATGCTGCAAAAGGCAGCTGAGGGGCCTTTCTGTTGGAATATAAGTATTTATGTTGTTGTAATGCCCTCTCAACGGAATGATATGTATTATTCGAGATTTCTTGCATATGAGTTATTGTGGAATTCGTAATGATGCAATAAGTTATGTGAACAATTTATGATGTAATTGACTTTTGTTTATTTTTTTTTAAAGCAGTATAAATACCGCATGGAGAAGAAGAAGAAGAGATTAAATAATTCATTAAATTTACGCAATAGCAAGTAGAAACTTCTCAACGATTTAAATATTTAGGAGATTGTTATGCCACTTCGTTTATTTGTATTTGTTTATTGGCCACCAGCCTCAGCTGCCAGTTGCTCGTGAAGGAACTAGCTTTCTCAAAAAAGTAAATTTTAAGCAAAAACCACAACCAAACAAAGAATTATCGAAATCGGTTGACGTGGTCCAAACTTATGGGGTATTATACATACAAAAAAAAATACTCCGACGAATTGATAACCTTCTCCTTTTTATGAATTTGTTAATAATGAACGTCTTCTGGTCGCTTCTGGGTCAGAGCAGGGCTCTATGCTTTCAATTTCTTCCTCATCACGACTGCTGCAGCATAAATCCTTGGCTAGCTGGCCAACTTTAAAGCAGATTACGATTATAATTCCTGCCGTATGCAGGAATGTATGAAATAGAGGACGTTCTAGACGATTCACAGTGCTTTCTTTTCATATAAAATGTGGGCATAGAATTATTAGGGGATTTAAATTAAATTAAAATTAAAATTAATTAAAATTTTATAACTTGCATACTTTTCTCATTTAGTAGATGGCTCGAATTGAAGGAAATGGCCTGTAGATGTGCAACGAAGCTTTATATTTTTTAAGGGTTGCCACCTATTAAAATTGTATTCAAATTATATAATAAATTAATTAATTATTTAAATATAGGTATAGTTCGAAATTGTTTTAAACTGAGACCCAGAATAATAATTATTTCATGGTGAAATTTTAAAAAACTCATCTAAATTTTCGTAAGAATTATGAAAGTCTTTTGATAATAATTATGTGTGAGAAAAATTTGTTTAGTCATCGATAACTATTATTTTAAGACTTATGTAATAAAGCTCTTTTCATAATAAGTATCAGCGAGATAATTATTTTTAAGTCTTCAAAGACTTTTATACTGAGATTTATATTATAAAAGTCTTTTCATAATAATTTTGAGTGCAAAAAAATTGTTTAAGTCTTAAAGGACGGGGCTTTTTCAGGACCATTTCGGGATTAGTTCGGACCTAGTTTGGGGGTAAATTCGGAACTAGTTATGGACCATTTTTTACAATTTTTTTTAATTAAAAAAAATATTTGTCTTACCGTAGGGACACTTTATTTAATTTTATTTAAAAGTTTTTACTCTTAGCTCAAAATTTGTTTTTAAAATTTTTTCCATGAAAAATCTACGATGGTAACGCTTTAGTTAAAATTCTTAGTATTAAATTGATTAACTTTAGTGGCTTTCTAGCGGCATATAATTTATTTTATTATGAAATTTCGGGTAAATTATTTTTAGTGGATAATTACCTGAACAAAAAAACACCAAATCCGTTCACATTGCTGACAACCATTCTTAAATACCTGCATTGTACAAGTGCGTTGTGTCTTCTTTTTCTTATTTGGCGCTGTAACCGCCTAACCGCCAGTCGTTTCCCCAGTAAGAGGCCATTGCCCACAGGTTATATTTTCTGTGCCCTTTTAAATCCTTTGACCATTGGCTCTACAATTGGCCGGCACTTTCTCCGGATGTCTTCAGTTCGAGGTATGTATTTAGCTCCAGCAATTCCGCAATTGAAATTTTTCCAGTGCCAGATAAATTTTTTCGCTTTTAAGCAAATCTTAAAGAGTCATCGACTGAAATAATCATGAACCCTCTTTTAATACCTACCCATAACGGTAACCAATTAAAAGTGCTTTTCTTGCATCTCCCCCAACAATGCATTAAAATCTCGATTACTTCCAATAAAATTTCAGTCACTTAAGTGCAAATTGCCATTAAGAACAGCAGGGCAAAATCCAAATGCCAATCACCCCCCGATGTCCATCTGACTTATTAAACGCTGATATCTCATCACATGGCAAAATATTTGTGGCTGTTGTGAAATAATGTAAAACATTTACCAAAACTAAATGACTACATTTTATTCTCAG
>NW_016181002.1:6256-6477 GCF_001687245.7 Rhagoletis zephyria | reverse complement strand
AGAAGTCTGATGAGGAGATGTGGTGATCTCCGAAATAGTGCTATAATTCTCTTTTTCCTTTAAATTCTTTTTCTTTCTTAATTGTGAAAAAGCATCTGTGCACTTCACAACGCCGTCTTTTATAACGTACATACTCAAATTTAAAACGAGTTGGGTTGGTGCTCTTTCATATGCGTATTTTTTTAAATTTAGTACGTTTTTTTTAATTCTAAAATTTTTTT
>NW_016181002.1:5511-6166 GCF_001687245.7 Rhagoletis zephyria | reverse complement strand
ACCTTTTTAAAAACGAAATAAAATCCATTGACATTATTTCTCTTTCAAACATTAAATTTGCTTAGCTTCGCGGCGGCCCGCGTTAGCGGCCGCGTACCCCGCGCGACCGGCGCGCAAACCACGTCACGCTACGCCCCCCGGCCCCCCTTCCCCGTCTCCCGCCGTGCTATAACGCAGGTAGATTTATTTTTTGTATACGTTGAAATAAAATTTTTATATATTTTAAACATCGAGGGCTTATATTCAATAATACCCTCTATCTGCACACTTTTCACTTGAGATTCTGGTATAAAAATCCACCTAAGCTTTAACTGTCATCAGTGATATTAATTTTACCTTATATAACGACAGGTAGTAAGTCCCAGATGGTTTCTAAAATCACCAATTAGTTTTTGGGCAAATTGCAGATAGAGGGTATTAATGAATTCAAGCCCTCGATATTTCACATTTTTATATTTGTAAGTTATTGGCAGCAGGGATGCCAACTTCGCTCAAACCGTGCCATTTGTCCCTATTTTACTTCAAATGGTACTTAATTTTTCAATTTGGCACAAAGTGCCGAAATGGCACTTTTGGAAAAAAAAATATCATTTCAATACATTTTTGTGAAATCCTTTGCGTGCACTTCTTTTTCTCAACTAAAATTTTCTAATTT
>NW_016181002.1:0-5486 GCF_001687245.7 Rhagoletis zephyria | reverse complement strand
AAAAAGAAGTCTGATGAGGAGATGTGGTGATCTCCGAAATAGTGCTATAATTCTCTTTTTCCTTTAAATTCTTTTTCTTTCTTAATTGTGAAAAAGCATCTGTGCACTTCACAACGCCGTCTTTTATAACGTACATACTCAAATTTAAAACGAGTTGGGTTGGTGCTCTTTCATGGTGACAGGTAATAAGATCAACGGAAATAAGGTCAATTGACATTATTACCTTTTTAAAAACGAAATAAAATCCATTGACATTATTTCTCTTTCAAACATTAAATTTGCTTAGCTTCGCGGCGGCCCGCGTTAGCGGCCGCGTACCCCGCGCGACCGGCGCGCAAACCACGTCACGCTACGCCCCCCGGCCCCCCTTCCCCGTCTCCCGCCGTGCTATAACGCAGGTAGATTTATTTTTTGTATACGTTGAAATAAAATTTTTATATATTTTAAACATCGAGGGCTTATATTCAATAATACCCTCTATCTGCACACTTTTCACTTGAGATTCTGGTATAAAAATCCACCTAAGCTTTAACTGTCATCAGTGATATTAATTTTACCTTATATAACGACAGGTAGTAAGTCCCAGATGGTTTCTAAAATCACCAATTAGTTTTTGGGCAAATTGCAGATAGAGGGTATTAATGAATTCAAGCCCTCGATATTTCACATTTTTATATTTGTAAGTTATTGGCAGCAGGGATGCCAACTTCGCTCAAACCGTGCCATTTGTCCCTATTTTACTTCAAATGGTACTTAATTTTTCAATTTGGCACAAAGTGCCGAAATGGCACTTTTGGAAAAAAAAATATCATTTCAATACATTTTTGTGAAATCCTTTGCGTGCACTTCTTTTTCTCAACTAAAATTTTCTAATTTATAAAGGCTATTCAACTGGTTTATCTTATTTTATCATTGCACTTTTGTTTGGAAAATGTAGCTTTATTTTATTGCTAAATCTGAATGATTAAAAGGAATCACACCTTTTGTGGCACTTTTATTTTTCTATTTGGCACTTTTTTATCCTCCATATGGCACCTCATAACTAAGGATAGTTGGCAGCCCTGATTGGAAGATTTCTGCTATGTTTTGGGGCAACAACTTGTCTGCAGTAAAAAAGCATATAATTTGTGTTTCAAAAGTGTGTGAAAACCAATCAATTAACTTATATGATCTCGGTTCCGATATTAAATAATCAATAATTGTTTATACCCGCATTTTGGAACTTTGGCTCGTTGAATGTGCCATCTAATAAATAGTGTCGTCATTCTCCTTAGCTGCTTTTAAATGATGTCGTCACAAATTTCTGGCGGAGACATGAATACAGTGTAAGAAAATTCTTTTTCTATAATTGTTTCCTTATAGAAAGGTTGGTTTCTTTTCCAACTGAGACATTCCGAATTCGTCCAAAATATGCTAATTTAAAACACAGAATTCTTTCAGTGTTCCTCCGGGGTTTTTGGACATGGACTGTTTCTTCAATTTAATAGTGTTCGCTTTATTTTTGTGGAAACGAAACATGTTTTGCAAGTTATGGATCATTTCTACACTCTTTCTTCAAATATTTCTCGTATTCCAGCTGGGCGCAGGCGTTTAGTTTTTCGCATCGTTTTTTACATATTCGTAATTTAAATTTTATTAATAAAATCAGTTAGTGGTAGTTCATGATTGTGTGTGGATTAATATCACAACACTGAGGATTTGGCAATAACCTTTTTCATCTATTAAAAAACAACACTTGCGGGGCAATGTTTATTGTAAGAACATTTTTTTTCTATGAATCGACATACTTTAAGCATTGTTGACGCTATTTCCATTTGAATGAGGAAATAGCCAATGACTTTATTTCCAAATTTTTTGTTGACTTTATTTCGCTTTTAAAAAGGTAATAATGTCAATTGGCTTTATTTCGCACCAGGGTGGGAAATAAAGTCAGTTGACCTTATTTCCATTGACTTTATTACCCTCTTTCATATGCGTATTTTTTAAAATTTAGTACGGTTTTTTTTAATTCTAAAATTTTGTTCCCTCAGTGTACATGTAAATCCTCCGTGCCTGCACTTTAGGAATAATGTCCCAAAAATGCTTGTTCATATGTATGTATGTATGCAAGTAGGTGATGTATGAAGTATTAAAGAATATTATAAAACCCTTTTTTTAATTTGCATGTCTATTTATCCAAGTTTTTGTTGCTGTTCTTGTAGTGGCTTACTTAGCGCTGCCCAAATCGGCTTGCCCCTCAATCATTGCCGTCCAGATCAACTAACGGGAGACCCAGGAAGTGCGCCACTCCGACTGGATCGGACCAGATGGAGAGGGGCGTTAGTTGAGTGGGGTTTGGGAGCATGCGAAGATGTGTTGCGAGTCGGTAGGTCACTCATCGCATGCCGGGCACTCATTGAGCACATCTGCATTTATCCTACTCAGGAAGGAAGCTAGCCTGCTGCGTATCCAGAGCGACGTTGGATTATGGTGGTGCGAATCTCACGTCTGGTGCTATATTTTCAAAACGGCATTCACAGGTCGGGAGTGGTGTATGTCGAGACCGACCCCCTGTGAATGCCGTTTATAGCCTGGCGGTACGCTTTCGGGTCCGCTGTTTTTTTTATGTACTAAGCGAGGGCCCAGCAGTAAGCAGGTGTCTGTTCAGCTGCCCACGTCTGTGGCGCCCTAATAGGAACTGCTTACATAGAATTGTGTTGTGCTCTTTGATGGGGAGCATTTGGGACTCGTCATGTATGCAGGTCGGTAGCTTCGTCTATTACGTCCTGCTAGTCCCCCGCGGCCACACAGCCGCTGCATAATATAGAACCGGCCGTCCAATTATCTGGTATATTTCCAAAACCTTTATTTTCCTTTGTTCCGGGTGATGCCGGCTGGCGACTTGTGGACCTTGTTCCGGCTCTGTACTTTGTTGAGAACTGCGGTTGCATGCGCCGAAAAAGAGAGCAGACTATCAAAGGTAACTCCGAGTATTTCGACCACTCAGATAATTCGCTAACCACTGTTTGAGTCCCTGTAGGAGAGAGAAAGGTTAAATATCTTCTGGTAGCTTGAAGTGGCTGACGGTTTCAAATGCCTTTGACAGATCCAACTCTACTAGAACTCTTCTCTCACAGGGCGGTTTCGGTTCCGGCCACGAGTTATCTGAGCGTTTATGGTGTTAAGTGCTGTTGTTGTGCTGTGGTCAGGTGTTACGTATAGCGTGGGAGTAGCAAGTGAAATCGGGGAAAGTAGAGCCCTCTTTCGACGAACACAAATTATGCTCTACGAGTCTTTTGTCATGCCCGTTCTTCTATATGGCGCAGAAACGTGGACTATGTCGAACAAAGATTAGAAGGCTTTGGGTGCTTTCGAGACAACTATTATATGCAAGATCTACGGCCCTGTTAGCGTGGAACACGATAATCGGTTGTAGTGTCAAATAAGAAGAAGAAGGTGTAGTCATTGTAGTAGGTGAAGTCATTTCATGTCGTTTCACTTTTGTGATCATTTACCTGTATCTTAATGCGTATATTTTTCGTTAAAGGTAATAAGTTTTACCCATCTACTTTAATATAGTATACTAGTGGAAGTACATTGTAAAGTGGCGAAAATATAAATAGGGAAGAGACATTTGAGCAATTTTTGGCTATTTTATTTATGAAAATATAGCTCATTATCACTTTGCACAAAAATTAGCAAAATTTTTAATTCGAATGCATAGAAACATTCTGAGTATACAGTTTTGTAGTATAACAAAGTGCTTAGGACTTGCAAGCGCAAAGGACTTACTGTTGATTTTTGGCATTTTCTTTGTGGAAGGTGTTGCTCATTTTCCCATACAAAAAAATTGTCCAACATATCGCACGTTTAATAATATAAAGATGTAACTCAAAATTTACGTTTTTGGAGATTTCATTATGCAAATAATAAGCTTGATAATAATAATATGTTCAGTCTAACGGATAACTCAATTTCCCAAATATGGCGAGAATATTTGTGTTTTCATCTGTGTTTTTGTATACCAACTGTATGAATTTATAAAACTTTGATTGCGTTTTCCCACAAAATTGAAATTTTGAAATACTTCGTTATACGGGGGTGGTCCCAAAAGTACCCGGCCTAGAGATGGCGTCAGTGTGTTAAAAAGTACATAATCTGTAAAGCATATGTTTCAAGTTTGAAGACGCCACGTTGTTTAGTATATGCTTGGCAGCCGTCAATAGTGAACATTTTCAGTGAATTTGTGAAAACGGAGAAAATTGGTCATCGTGATACAATACTTTTATTTGAAAGGCCTCAGCCCATCCGGGCGGGTCTGCTCCTTCGTTTAGAACAGTAAAATATTAGGTAGCAGAGTTTAAACGAGGCCGTACGAGCTGCCAAGACGAGCATCGCAGTGGTCGACCAAATGAGGTGACGACTCCAGAAATGGTGAAGAAAATCCACAAAGCGGTAATGGATGATCGTCGACTGAAAGTGCGCGAGCTAGCACATATAGTCGGTATTTCAAAAATTACGGTACATCCCATATTATCTGAAGATTTTGAAATGAGAAAGCTGTGTCCAAGATGGGTGCCGCATTTGCTCACACTCGACTTGTGAAGAGGTTTCAATTGAGTGTTAAGCGAATTAATGAATTAAGGTTTGATTTGCAAATTCATGCACCCTATTCGCCAGATTTAGCCCCTCGGACTATTTTCTGTTCCCCAACTTCAAAAAATGGTTCCGTGGTCAAAGATTTCCTAACGATGAAGAAATGATGTCGGCCGTTAATGGCTATTTTGAGGAGCAAGACAGTTCTTATTATAAAAAGGGTATCGAACTTATTGAGCATCGCTGGGAAAAGTGTATAGAGCTGAAAGGAGATTATGTGGAAAAATAAATATATTTTCTCCCAAAATTTTTGCCTTTTTATTATTATTATTACAAGCTTTTATTCAACTTCACTTGTATGTATGTATGTATGTATGTATGTATGTATGTATCTTTGTATGTCCTGGAACTTTGCAGTCAATATTTAACAAACTTCCCGATGAGCTGCAGACTTGAAACTTCAAACTTAGCTCAGAACTCGAGGACAATACAATCTAAAATATGTTTTAATCCGCTAGGTGGTGCAGGAGTCGAGATATTGGTAAAACCCGCATTTATGGTCTGATTTGGTTCGTATTTAGAACATCTATTACGTATATGAAAATAATTAAATCCGAAAAAAAAATTTGCCGATAGGTGGCGCAAGAGTCGAGATATTTGTAAAACCCGCATTTATGGTCTGATTTGGTTCGTATTTAGAACATCTATTACGTATATGAAAATAATTAAATCCGAAAAAAAAATTTGCCGATAGGTGGCGCAAGAGTCGAGATATTTGTAAAACCCGCATTTATAGTCTGATGTTGTTCATATTTAGAACATACACGACTTATATGACAACAAATAAATCCACAAAAAATTCTGCCGACAGGTGGCGCAGGAGTCGAGATATTTGGAAAAACCGTATTTAT
>NW_016181001.1:0-6477 GCF_001687245.7 Rhagoletis zephyria | reverse complement strand
CGGACTGTCGAAGTCATTCGATTGATCTTTTGCAGGAATTAACTATCTAAATACGTATGTATGTATGTATTTACGTATGTAAATGTGTATTTCATTGTAATTAAGGAACCTGACTATTTATTGATTTTCGTTTTACAATTTGAATTAAAAATTAAACTCCTAATACATTAGACTGTGCCAAATAAAAGGTCACAAAAACAAGTGTGTCGTAATTTCAGCGCTCTTCATTTTTCAGTCAAAATTTTCAATGACTTTTTCCCTAATAAATTAAAAAAAATATCCTTGTAGTCCCTTCAATTTTAGTATGATAAAGTGCATGTTTGAAGTAGCTAGGACTTACCGTTAATTTTTGGCCCTTTTTTGAAGGTATCGCTTATTTTCTTCCATATAAATAAATCTCATAACTCAAAAAAGCAGAATTCGAGAAAAGCGGCCTTAAAGTTTTCAATTTACATACACTCCCATAGTAAAAATGATTGCTTATTTCGTTCTAGTGAGGTACCGGTAATCGATACAGCTATGAAATTTGTACACAACATAGAAGAGAAGGGGTGGCGGTAATTTCTGCATATGCACTTAACTTAAAACATACTTGTATTTTTTTATTAAGTAAATGAAAGAAAATTTTCAAAAAACTGTTCGACAGCAGGCGGAGGAATTGATAAAACCAATTTTTCTGAAAGTCTGGATTGTGTATAGAAAAGTTATTTCTCAGTTTTCACAGGTTGGCGATTACTGGGGGTTTTTGGGTACGGGAATCTGAATCTGTAATACATTTTTATCTCAAAAACGGCCGCTGGGTACACTTTATTGCGCTCTGGCGCAAAAAAAGAAAACGTGAAAAACATTGTTGAGGCACATTGTAGCAAATTTTAGAATTTTGGTCTGTCTGTCTGCATATTTGTACGCGCATAACTCGAAAACTAATGCATGGAATCGACTCAAGTTTTCACCTATGTATCGCTAGAGGTCTAACTTACAATATAGAAGAAAAAAAATAGAGGGTTGCCACCTGTTTGAAAATTTCAGTTTAAGTAAATTGATACACCACCTGTTTGAAAACTTTTATTTAAATGAATTGATAACATAAATTAAATAGTGCAATATAGGCATCAAACTAAAAAGGTTTGGAAATTTTAATACCGAAAATATTTGTAGGGGATCTGTTTGAAAAATTTTATTCATTTAAATTGGTAAAATAAATGAAATATTGCAATACGGATATTAAAATAAAGAGGTTTAGGAAGCTTACTTTCGAAAATATTTTTGAAGCGGGCTGCCAACTATTTGAAAAATTTAATTCATTTAAATTGATAAGATAACCTAAATGTTGCCATATGGGTATCAAACGAAGGTATTTGAGAATAATAAAATTGTAACAGGCCGATATCTGTACACAATAGATATTAAAGAAAAATTAATAGGGGGTTTATTAGATCAACAGAAGCCAAATCAACAATATTTAGAATTTTGGTCTGTCTGTATGGCAACATGTTTTTAAGCGCATCACCGATGTAAAAGTCGGAATTTGTATGCTCTCACTCCCTAGCATTGTTCTATAGCGAAAAAATATACCCTTATTTTTTATTTTGAAATCAAAAAATATTTAAGGGTCGCTCAAAGCGTCCAAAATTTTCCATGTATTTTATATGGGGTAAAAACAACTTTTTGTAGAAATGGTTTAAAATAGAAAACTCTGTTTATCTGCACTAGGTTCCCAATAATAATACCCAATTGTTTATTTAACCATATTTGCAACTATAATTTATAGGTCCGCCAAAAACCAACAAAAACCCAGAAAAATGCAATGGGCCGACCAATACAAATCGTTAGTATTAAAAAATGGTTAAATAAACAATTGGGTATTATTATTGAAAGTCTCCTGAAGAGAACCATAGTTTTCCGATCGAAAAATATTGACTTTCAAGAATTCTATACCATTTCTACGAAACAATTTATTTTTCCCATATAAAAATACATGGAAAGCTTTGAGCGCTTTGAGCGACCTCTAAATATTTTTTGATTTCAAAATAAAAAATAGGGGTATACTTTTTTCGATATAGAACAATCATAGTAGAGCATTAAAACTCCGATATTATTGTTTTTGGACCACCTTAATCTATATACATTTATGTGAACGGGCAAGTATCATGCGATTGGGAACCATTTTCTCCTAGATTTCTAAATCCCACTGAGTTATTGTAACTTGGGTTTTATTTTTTGGTAGAAGGTAAAACTTTTAAAATTTTTTCTAATTCTGCACAAAGTTGATTTTATTATTTATAAAAGTCGTATTTATTTCAATAGTGTTATTGAGCTTTGTATCACCATTTGTTTGTTAGGAGTAATAGAAAAACAACAATGCTTAAGCGGTAGAAGTTATAGCAGCTCTTTCGAAGATCACCACATCTCCTCATCAGACTTCTTTTTTCTAGATTTTCAGCAGGAAACGAGCCCGCGTCATCGATGTGCAAAGTCTGAAGCGCTAACCACTGAGCTATGCACACTCCGTCGTATTTATTAACCGATTTTGTTGTACCTGTCCGATGAAAAATTCTTTTGATAAAAATGTACCCGCTAAGTGGCACTGGAGTCGAGGTTGAAACTCATAATAAGTATTCATGTTATGGCAAGTAATGGTTTTGCAGAAAATGGACCCAAAGGATGGCGCTGCAGCCGAAAAGTATAGAAGAATGGTTGGTCTGCTTTGGCCCTATACGAATTTAGTTTCAGATGGCTAAATGGAGGATGGGGTTAATATGCATAGAAAGACCGTAAACTTGTGTAAGCGCACCTTTGTTTGACGCCCTCACGCCCCCAAAATGCGATCTTGCATCTAGCTAGAAATCAGTTCATAAATATTAACACGAATTGTAAAAGTGGCGAATTAACAAGGAAAGATCACCGTAGGTATTCCATATGGTATCTCAGCGTCAGTATTACGTTGTCCTATGTGTGAGGAGGATACTGCGCTTTAGTGGTTTCAACTTAAACTAAAAATTTTGACTTTACAGACTATTTTTGCTTTTAAGTGCTCTTTTGCATTGTCCAACGCAAAAATTCTTATTAGGCGCCGCGAAACAATCGGGCATTAGCAAGTTTATGTATACAAACATTGATATGTTCTAAAAATACGTACGAAAGTGCAAATGTACTTAAATTTATAACGCCTACACAAATACTGCGGTCGCCGCAGTGACCATTAGCCAAGCGATAGTCACTGCACAGTGGTGTATGCTTACAATAAAATAATTATGAATGCCAGATTAAAAATAATACATATTAACTTTTTGCTCACTCAAATGACCAAAACTCTATCACAATGAAATTATTTCTAGAAAATTTGCAAATAAGTAAGTGGTCAATTACAATTTCATTTTTTAGGCACAATTTGAAAGCGAATTTCACTAACGTCTCATTATTCCAGCGCTACTTTCACCAAATATTTGATTTTCCACAAATTTTTGTACGAAGCGCACCCACTGTGCTTCGCCAAAGTCAATATACTTATTCTTTCATGATCACGTGCAGTAGATATGTTTTGCTTATAACTCAATGCGTCTGACGAATACTTTACAAATAATAGCAATTCTCGGTTTTCATAAGCAGCGTATGAGTGTGCATATGTAATGTGCGCAGTAAGCGTGCATTTGTATTGATTATTGTATAGAAATATATTTTATGTTTTTAATTCATATTGGCATTATTATGTACATTGAAATACAGTACATACATACATATGTATGTACACACAGTATGTATTTTGAATTATCAATAGCGGCCGGTTATTAATCGCAAAGTAAATGATAAGTCTATTATGAACGTTGTTGTCATTTCAGACAACGGATGACTGTTTTTCTTCTCATTTTTGTTGTTGGTATTTCCGACAGGGTAGGGATGTAATGTGGAACGATTTTCCGTCATCCCTTGTCAAATTTGGTTTGGAGACAAACCGGTTTCGGCGTTGTGCCATCTTCAGTGTCATTTTTCGCTCTGACATCACTGTTTTTATTGTTTTTATTGTTAAACTTCTAACTTGAAAAAAACGCCAAAGAGTCAAGAGACCTATATCAAAATCGTATCAAAATATGTATGTACATACAATGTTTACCTTTATCGCCTTCAATTTCAGGGAAACTTGCATAAATTACCACCGTGTTTTATAATTTTTAATAAAATTTTACATATTTACATAAAAGTTTAATCTTGACCAAAGCTAAGGTGTATTAACTTGAAAACGCCAAAAAAACTTTTCAAAGCACGTGTTAAATACGCGGCGAAGGGAGATTGTACTGGGTATTTATTCAGAAAATTATAGCAAAATGTTTTTTCAGCTTTTAGTGGCAGCTAAATACCCTGCAAACCAAAGTTCCCGAAATCCAATCGAAATCTTTAGAAGTATCTTATTTTTGTAACGATTTTTTTACGAATATTCAAAGAAAATTATATGAAGTTGTTGACACGAACTCATAAAGAAATTTCTGTATGAAAAATGAAGGAAGTTCTCTAAAAATTCTGCAAAGAAATTCTTCACATAATGGCATTATTTTCATTGCTTTACCGATTTTCTTCTGAAATTTCGTAAAAGAATCGAAGTTTATTTAATTTTAGAAAATTCGGCAAAAAATCGGATGAGATATTTACGAGTTTCTTAAAATTTCTCTACAATTCAGAACACTCTGAAAAAATGGTTTGCCGGGTATGTACTTACATATTTACATATCGTTGATGAAATGTAGAAAGGCCCTAACAGAAATTTTATTCGAAATTTGTTTTTTTTTTTAATTCCCGAGAAGCTTTTACTAAACCCCATCTTCTCCAAACAATTTAGAATCGAAACTCAAAAACCCCAACTGAACGAATGGCAATTTGTGAAAGCAAAAAGCCCTAACTGAAGTTTGAATATGCTACAAAAAATTTAATAATGCAATGAAACTTCCAAAAAAGGTGTATAACTTTAAGAGGTTTTGCATTTGTAAATAATTCCGAAAAATGCAAACATTTCGAATTCATCATAAGTAAAGTTTAGTTTTTTATTTTATAAATTTTAACTTTTGGTTTTGAGCAAAAAATAAATTTCAATTGTTATTTTAGTTGATAAAATACCGATAAAAATCGACTAATTACACTGGATCACAAATTTTAGTTTGGTTTTTGTTCTCCAGACGCCACTATCCAATTTCTATGTAGAATTGCTGGGTGATTCCGAAAATCGAGTTAATTTTTTTCTATGGATACGTTATTAAGATATTTTCAATTTACCGTGTTCCTTTTAATAACGTATATCTTACGAATCAATTTATCGCTTTCCGATAGGGCTTATAGTTTCTGACAAATTAATTAATCATTCCAGCTTTTTTCATTTTAATATGAAAAAATTAAAAAATCAAACTTTAAAAGAAGAAAAATTTAAAAAATAACAGTTTCTGTGCCAAATTTTTGCATTTGTACTAAAGCCTGTTCTGTTACAAAAAAAAATCTCAAATTACTATGAAAAAAAATCGATGGATAAATAAGAAATTGTATCCAATTGTATGAAAAATTAGTAGGAAAGAAAGTTACCCATAAGCCACGTACCCCTGAGTAACACGCTTTTCTACTCATAATTCATAAAAAAAATATTTGCGCATTTTCATTTGACCACTCATTATTTCTTATCCACCGATTTTCTTCATCAGTAACTTAATTTTTTTTCTAACAGAAGAGGATTTAACACAAATGCAAAGATTTGACACAGAACCTGTTATTATTTCAATTTTTCTTTTGTTAAAGTTTGATTTTTTTTCGTTTTTTCATTAAAAAATAAAAACAACTGGAATGATTAATTAATTTTTCAGAAACTATGAGTGCTATCGGGAAGTAATGTATATATGGTTTATGGAGAATTTCATTAGCTTTCATTTGCCGTACTTTATATTAAGATTTTTGAATTGGTTCGTAAGATATACGTGATTAAAAGGAACTAATATTTACTTTAAGCTGATAAATGGTAAATTGCAAATATCTCGCAAACGTATCCATAGAAAAACAATTAACCCGAGAAATTTGATAGTTGCGTCTGGAAAAATATACCAGATATAGAAAAAAATTCAGCAAGTTAAAACGTTTTTGACCGAATTTGTCAGTTTTTAGTAAGTTGATTGTTGAAATCAGAATTTTATAATTTTAAAAGTACATTCGTAGCTATATCTACTGAATTTTTGTGGAACAAGAATGGGTGTTTAGGGGAGAAACTATTATTTTTGAATTCGTCATGATGTGGCATCACAATTTTGTGAAGAAAAACTTATTCATTCCGCGATAAATAATTTATATGTTGAAATGGTTTTCCCTATTTAAAAGTATTCAATTGTAAAAAATGTCAAACCGGAAGCAATGTACCAAGCAAAAATTTAATCGCCAAATGAACCATCTGCTTCATTCTCAGTATTCGTGTTGTTGGATAATTTTGTCTTGAGAGATATATGTACATTACAT
>NW_016180999.1:0-6478 GCF_001687245.7 Rhagoletis zephyria | reverse complement strand
TTTGTTTACGCGTCATCCTTAACATCGAAACGCTTTACACGAAAAAAAAACCACAGCAGTTCGTCTACTACGATAAACTCTAACAGAGGATCTATCATTCTACCAAAAAGGGCATCCTTTCGAAGCTAGGAAACGGACTTTTTCTTGCTATGCCTCGGCAAGCCCTTTGAGCTGGATGTAGTAATTTTCTATCAGTGAGTACTTTGCTCTTTCCTGTCTCAAGCGTTAGAGGGTGGCAATACGTATGTATGTAAAAGTATGTAACATTTTTGATGCAATTGTTATTTTATTATTGTAACTCACCTTCGTCTCACTGAGAACCTCAAATATGTCATCATAAAACAGAAGGCAAAGTAAATTTCGAGTATACTTTGTAAGGCTTACAATTTATCACAAATTTCACATCATTCCATGTGGGTCCAAAGTTGAACTACAAAATACATACAAACCACTTAACTATCTCATCGTAAACCACATCCACACGGACCTAGTATTTCAGCGCCAATTATTTTACATAAATTTACAACGCATGCTGTAGCACCAATAAGAAGTATTATCGTATGGGTATTAACAATCAGCAGTTTGTCCAAAAGCAGGCTTCTATTAGTTCACACAATCTTCTTATTCAGCTTCAATTCACACACGAAGTACTCAAGCCAACTACATTTCAACACAAAAGCAATTTGTTGTGCAAAATTTATGGTACTAAAAGTACTTTACGTGCAACGTGATTTGTGTGGTTATCATTTCACAAGGGAAAACTATGAATTTAGTTCCAAGTCAATTGCTAATAAAATTATGTTGCCCAAGTGCTCAATAGTCACAGATTCATGTGTTTGTTAAACTAAACGCTTGCGACACAAATGCATACATACATAGCTTTTTCATATGAAAGCACTCACACACAAATAGCTTTCAAATATTTAAACTGCAGACATATAACTGCTGTAAGGGCCAGAGAAACATATGCAGGTATATTGGTGGTGGAAAAAAAAAAAAAATAAAGTGTTTCACATAAAGCAGGCTACAAGCATTTAGGTTAGTTATTTCCTAGTATTTATATATGGCCACAGAACAATGTTAATGTTAACAAGTAAAGAAGTATCTATAAATTCGGGCAAAACCGAATTTTAAATATCCGCAGCGCAGTTAACAAATATCGTCGTTCAAACTTTCTTTAAACTACCTAAAAGTCTATAACAGTCTTAGTTATTGTTAACAAATTTTCGTAATTATTAATTTGGAATAAATGAGTGTAAATAACTCTCATGTAGACTGTGTAGAGCTCTATTGGGTGTTTATACGTCTCAAGCGAGATTTTTGTTTAAGTATCGCGTTTTTGATCTACCGTGCACACTTGGCTTAAGAGGAATATAGGCATTCAATTTTCAAAGAAAAGTTCCGGTGCTGGAGTCAACAGCTTTATTTGTTGACGCGTTAACTAGTATACCATGCAGCATTTCTTTGTGAAAAATCAACTGAGTTAGGCTACGGTTAGTATGCATGCGTATTCTGACGAAATTTCGTTCTGAAGATTTCCGGTTTTGTTCTGAAGAATTCGGTTAGACGGGATACCCAAAATGATGACAATAAATGTGATAGAAATTTTGCACATTTGCATTTGTCTTTATGGTCATTTGGTACATAGGTAAGTACAAAGCTATACATATTCAAAATTCCCATTCATTCACTTTTGAAAATAAAATAAAAACTTGAAAAATTGCAAGGAAACATCTTTTTCTGAAATTCGTTTTCTACATACCTCTTGCTCTGCATACTATAAATAAGTTTAGCCGCATGAAAAACGAAAAAATGCTGCCATACAGTTTTGTTTGTACATGTGTGTGGGCATATAACTACAAAGCAGAAAATCTGACTAGCGCAGAACTAGCGTAAAACTAGACCTTTTTTCCGACAGTACTATTTCTAGCACAATACCCAAGAAATGTTTTACACGGCGAGGTCATTGGCTGTGGCAGTTGTCACCCAGTGCATTACTATGTAACTAGTTTTTAACCGGTTCCTTTTTGGACAGTTGGTTTTTTTAGGAAAACGTTTTTAAGACTCGATTTTTGGAAATTTTTTTCCGTTTTTTCTTTTCTTTTACAGATTCCATGTTTATTATATATTTTATAAAAAAAAAAAAACAGAAATTATTGTAAGCGGCACGCAACAATTTAAATTCATTTAATCTGAAAACTCATAACTGCCTCCACCGCGATTTGAATTCGCGATTTGAACTCGCGACCACCGACGCTTGAGTCGAGGGTCATCTCGCTGAGCTACCTTCTTTCATATTGTACGAGAAGTGAGATTTTGTACACTTACACCGCGAGTTTCAACTGTCCGCTCGGCAGCCGTTTTGCACCAACCAGTTCAGAGATGGTTCTGAAATATTTAGTTCTGAACTAGCAGTTTGCCAGACTGTCTCTAAATTTTACTGCAGGATAAACACAGTTTGTTTTTCATTTACGAATTGCTCATTTTGTGAATGAAACTGAATACTGAAACGTGTGTTGCCTGTTTGCGTATGCAACACACATACCTATGCCACATTTAACGCTTTACCTCTATGCAACGATTCAAGCATTTAAGCGTTATGTTTGTTTAACATGTCGCTGCAGCCATATTTACCTCAGTTGGATTGATGTATTGCACTCGCACCGCACGCCTATGCTAAATTTATTTACCAATTCGGGTGCTACGCAATTCAAAATTTTTTCCTGTTCATTTTAGCGGATGACACTCGAACATCCAGCTTTCTATTTCTGCTTTAAATATTTTATAACTTCCACTAACAGCTGGCAATTTTTTACTGTTAATTACAGATTATCGGTGGTCTTTATCTTATTTCATTTTTAAATTTTAACGCAAGTTAGTATCATATACTAGTTTTAACCTTATTTAGTTTTTCGGTCAAAGTTAAGTGACTCAAAAAAATTCCCACATGTTGTTTTTCTTCGTAATGTTCGTAATGTTTTTCGAGCAAAATTTTTTTTTTTGTTATTTTTATATAAACATTTCGTCTAAGGTTTAATCAAATCAAAAAAATTAGGAAAATACAAAAAAAAAATTCATCAAAATTTCAACTTTTTAGAAAATTTTTGGATATGCAGTTTTATAGCCTATACAATTTTAGTCCAATGAAGCGAGAATTTTTTTTTCGTTGACGGATTTTTGCACCTTTATTCATATAAGTATGAATTTCTTATGAAATAAAACGCGGGAGAGCGTCAGCAACAAAATTTCAAAATATCAAAACCAGTTTTTGTAAATTGCGCTTCTTATATTAAAAAACCCGAAAAAGTAGCCTCAAAAAAAATAAAAATCTCAAATATCAACGCGATTTTTTAGCCGTTTGAAACTTGCACTTCATGACTAAAATTGTGCGGGCAATAAAACTGCATACACAAAGGTTTTCTAAAAATTCAGAATAAAGAGTTGAAATTTTGATGAAAATTTGTTGAATTTTCCTAAATTTTGTATAAAGTTTGAAATTGTGATTCACACGGTTTTGATTAAATCTTAGACGATATTTTTATACAAAATTTACAAATTTAGCTGGAAAAGTATTACGAATATTAAAAAAAAAACAACAACACGTGGCCATTTGTTTGAGTCACTGTATGTAGAGCGGTTTTGGATTTCTAGTTGGCCTTGATATTTCCTCTTTTTCAGTAGATGCTTGTAACTTAACTGCTTTAATGGTTGCCTGAGTAAAAATTAATTAATGCAGGCTCAGTGCTTACATCATCGCGTGGCCTATAGCTGGCCTCATTTCTTTTATAAGCTAGTTATCTATTGTCCTACGTATCTTAGTCCCGATCTTCCGGCACCATCACGGTCTGATAATTTTTTCCATTGGGTTTATGATTTCTATCGGCTTGTCAGCATTTCAACTGTACTCAATATAAAGGCCTTAATTAACTGCCGTAAGCATGGCGTTTATCTGAGTGTACTATCATTTAATGAACTTTTTATTGTCAAATTTAAGCTCACTTATCGAGAAACAAACAGGCATGTCTACGTGCCTGCGTATATATAAATATATGTATTTAAAAAGTTTTCTTTTACTTTAAAAGACTTTACGTTATTAAGTACGAGTACACGTTGTTACATTATCGTTAGCTTGTATAACTTTTTAAACAAATTATTGTATGCTGCCGGCGGAAAATCATAAAAACAAAGAAAACCTACTTAAGTAGATAAGCCGCACACGTAAATTAAATGAGCCGCTGAAAAGTGCAAAGGTGCAAAATTGCTACTACTTATGTAAAATTGCTGAAAGGCAATGAACGAAGTGGGAAGAAAAAACACATTGTATGCTCTATATAGCCAAAAAGGAATACTTTAGAAAGTGAGTTTCAACACAAACATGTATAAATGTGTGTATGTATGTATGTACGTATTTTTTCCTGTGCGTTTGTATACTTTTAGCATTTTGAGGGAAATCCAGAGCCTTTGGTTATATAATAAAGTCATTACTAAAAAAGTTATTTTTATGACATTACCTTATGGTTAAATTATTCATTGACTTTTGGCGTTTTTTACCTTAGCTGCCTGAAAATGGGCAAAGTAAAAGCATTAAAAATTTACATTGAGTTTTTGTGAAAATATAGTATAACTAAAGCTAGCTGCATTTCTGAATTTTTTAAGAAGTTTCTGAGTTTAGAAAAACATTTTCATTCCAGTAATTACATATAAGTGTGTAGATGTAAGTTTCACTAAAATTATAATTTGTGAAACCGAAAGTGTGTTTCGAGTAATAAAAACCTAACTTTAAACGGCCACAAATATAACAAAAAGTTTTAATATCACTCGCGCGAGTGACGAAAGCAGCCACAGCAGCATGCTGAAATGACTCGCAGAAAATGTATTCAAGTTTCATGAACGATTATCAGAATTCTTAAAAATTTGGCTAAAGTGTTGCGAAACAAAACAAGTTTTTTTTTTGCTTTTGTCAATTTAAGGGCGCATGCGAGTTATGCCAACATCTTTAGGGTTATTCTATTGGTCAATACGTTTCCAACGATACCGCATATATTGAGTTCCGGCTACTAATAGTTGGCGTGTGCATAGCTCAGTAGTGAGCGCTTGTTACTATGCACATTGATGATGTGGGTTCGATCCCTGCTGAAGTCTAGAAAAAGAAGTCTGCTGAAGAGATGTGGTGATCCACGTGTAATTCTAAGCAAATGTGCCGAAGAAACCATGGGTCAAAAATCAATTTGGAGTTTGCCAAATTGCGAAAATAAGTTTCTTAGTATTTTGCTGCAGTGTCGTAAAAAAGTGCTAAAATTTTGTTTTAAAAAATGCTATACAAGTTTTTTTGGTATGAGGAATTCATTTGTGCACTTATCTTTTTCTTCGAAAACTATTTTCGGAATTTGACAAACTCGTTTTCTTATTCGTACTCGCATTCATGTTGGTATTCGCATTAGTTTTCATTCGTTCTCAATTGTCCTCTTTTTCGTCTTCATTTTCGGAGTCTCTTCCGTTTTCGTATTCGTCTCAGTCTCACTTTTGAACTCGTTCTTCAAATACCTCCTCATATTCGCTCTCGTCTTCGATACGGTCCCTGAAAACAGCATTCATCATGTAATGTCATGGCTTTATTTTGCCGTTGTTCTATTGCCTACTCCGGCAAGGCAATAACTTTCTCCGTTTGATTTCTCTGGCAGGCACGGTTAGACTGATTGCAAAGTACATGAAGCGTGTATTTTTTTGAAATTAAATCTAGTCGTAGTATATGTCTGTTTTGCTTAATTTATCTATGTTGATATGACGAGCTCAGAAGGCGCTGATAGCTGCTGAGGTTTTCATACCGTTTCATAGAGAAAAGCTTTTCCTGTACTCTAGCAAATTAACGAGAGAAACTGCAGCTTATCTCAGTTAACCTGAGTTGAAGAAGGAGTCTATGCCATAAAGCTAAAGTCTTTGCCAATGAAAGATGCAGATATTTGGATTTCAGAAGTCATCTAAGATTTAAGGGAAAGTTGAGGAAAAAATGTAAAGCTTAAATTAAAGAATTTGAATTTTTTCATAATACTTTAATATTTAGTTAAACACCTATTGCTCTTCATTCCATAAACTTGGTCGAGTCCCTCGTGTATTACAAGACTTACTCCAACTTTTTTCATATTTCAAGACAGCTCATATCCGTGGCAATTCAAACAAATTCGCTGTGAAACGAAATGAGACCCTTCAACTAAGAGCGGCATATGAATATGAACTTAACAAACAAACATAGTGCACATGCGCCTTTTTTAAACATATATTTACGAAAAGCCGCTGAAAAGTTTTTTAATCATGCATGCTCATGCATGCTTACGAATAGCGTTTATAATTGTTCAAACTTTACAAGTGGGCAAATGAGCAAATGTTTATGACGTAGTAGCGCCAACCACAACTGCCATCGTGACAGCCGCTGACATGACCGCTGTGGCCCGGGCTGCAGCGGTGGCAAATGTGTTTGCGT
>NW_016180998.1:0-6478 GCF_001687245.7 Rhagoletis zephyria | reverse complement strand
GGTGGTAATGTCTTGAAAACTCCGCTCAGACTATTGGGTAGCATACATAGTTGTCCTTTAGCGTATATCATGCGGTTCTTTGCAGCAGGCTGCCAAGCCAAAACTGGGTCAACCGGCAACTGTAGTTCTTCTATTAATTTGAGGGTATTTGCGCCAGGTATACCCTTTGGTCGTATTGTGCGTGGGCCCACTTCGAACAAGAAACCCTTATCCCTATGTCTTTCTGTGCGTATCCAACCGCCGACTCTATTGGAGGACTCGTATATAGTTGCAGGATATCCAAATCGCTGAAGCAAATAGTAAGCAGCCGATAGACCACTAATACCAGCACCTAACACAGTGGTCATTTTGTTAATAGAAAACGATTCTAAATTACGAAATCCAGCAGCAGAACTGCAATAGAAAAATTAGCTTCGTTTCCTGTGAAAAAAACCAAAACTTCACAGTAAAAACGACAATCAGCACCTTTGTTTTGTTTATGATTTGTTTTGCTTTAATTTTTTGATAAGCGGCCCAGCTGATTTGTGGGCATTGATGGTGGGAAGTTGGTTAATCAAAACCACAGCGGCGGGAAGCTTTAAAAGTACAACGAATTATTAGGTGCAATCCCGTATTCCTCGGACTCGGACTAGTTAAACTGTCAAAATATAAAAATTCGCTCAGAGCGAGAGAGTAACAGTGAAAAGTACGGGATCGCTTTCTAGTAAAAAATAGTAACTTCTGTCAACTTCAACATAACCTCCAAATTTTGGTTGTAAATTTTTGTCTGTTTTGTATGTAAACACACTTAGCTCACACATGTGAATAACCAAAAATACTTTCAAATCATTAGAATCCACTTAAACAAGTAGTTAAATACTTTTCAACATGAATTAGCAGAGTGCACTTTTCTTTTGTTTACAATTTGGTTGCCAAACACACTACAGCTGATCGTTTGACACATTTACCAGAATTTACCAGCAAAAAATTCTCGGACTAAAACTGGTAACTTCTGACAGAGAGAGAACCGTATTTACTCTCTTTTTTCTCCTCTCAATAGTCAGAGAACTGAGTACAGGATCGATTCCTAGTAAATTCTGACTGATTCTGACTAGTCCGGACTCGTACGGGATCGCAACTATTTTATGTGAAAAAATCTTGAAGCTAAAGAACGTAAACAGATTTACGATCTTTGTCAAAATGAGGGGTGTGACAAAAAATGAAACGAACCTTGCCGTTCGGATTCGGTTCATTAGTTTGGCACTGAAACCGTCTAAGCGATTTCGGCCGCGTTTAATAAGCATACAATTCTCTCCTCTTCTATGAAATCTGATGCTAATTGGAAATGTTTAATGAAGCCAATTCCTTCTCCGCTCGGCCATTTCATCGCAGACCATGCAGATGCTGAAAAAGCTAGAACCTTCGGGACTCCAGTATACCACCACCGTATTGAACCCTGATTACCCCCGAGAAGTGGAAAATATTATTTATAGTATTATTCCACTTCTTAAGCCAGGGAAGAAGCCGGACGCAGGAGACTCATATAGGCCCATCTCCTTCCTATCCACAGTGGATATTGAAAGAACCACTTCTCTACAACCTGACGAAGCATCTGGAACTAGCTTTAAAAACCATCATAACACAGATAAGCGAGGGTCTGAGCCAACGTCAACACAGTGAACCACTGTGAACTCTTCGCCAATGCGTTCCCCTTGACAGTCGGTTCTAAGTAACCGGAACGACCCAGATTCATATCTAGCCAAGGACTGTCACTTCAGCATCTCTTCCCAAAAACTCTGCGGAATTTCTATGCGTTACAACAACAACAACTCTTTGCCAAGATGTTTTAGATTTGTCCCTTCCAGTTTGGACGAAGCGATGGATAACGACATATTTGTGTAGATGCCAATCATAGGACAAATTACGAAACGCCAAGTCCAAAACGCCTATAATTAAAAAGGCGTCCCTCAAGGCATCGTACTTTCACCATTACGATTTAAGTACTACAAAGCAAAACTCCCTCCACCTCTGGCTGGAGTTAACTTGGAGAGGTACACCGACAATTACACGGGCCCAAACAACGACAGCCTTTGCACAAAAATCACTGACCACCTTCATTATCAGGCTTGTACTGACCGTTCACATCGATGGCGCCAAGATACCGATGGTCAATCAGTCCAAAATCCTGGTAGTCACGATCAATAGCGATTTCTTATTATCTATCCTGCCACCTGTACCAAACTGCGAGCCAGGAACAAAGTTATGAAGTCAAAAGCAGGAAGTGCATGGGGAGTCGACAAATAGGCGCTGCTCAAAGCATATGTATAAAGTGATCTGCCGGTCAGTGGCTAACTCAGCAGCGCCAGTGTAATAGGCAGGAACGAGCGATACGCTGTGGAGCCACTTGCAAACCTGCCGGAATGACAGAACGTACATGGCTACAGGCTGCAATCTCATGTCATCCGCGCATCACCACCACGAAGAAAGCCAGCTTCTAGCTCCGAAAGAGCACAAAACCATGCAATGCCTAGTAGGATGTCACGAAAATCATCCCAACAAGGCTTTGCTTCGCAACGATCCNGCAATATGCCGAGAAAGATCACCTGAATCCTATCCCAACTTAGTTCATTGTGGTGCCAAAGGCTCAATCGCTACCTTTCTCGGCACAACTCAGAAGTGGAAAACCCAAGCATATCTTCGCATGCACCTCCAACCCGAAAACCCTGGCATCAGAATCACCATGAACTGTGCCTATCGATGTCGCCTGCTTTCTCGTCCTGGGGCTAGCACAGCCTGAGGATGAAGATAACTCATGACAAGATCCCGGAAGGTTTGAGCAATCAGTGGCGGATTTACAGATACGCCCTGGTTGGTCTGGCCTTGAAAAGAAAACATGACAAAGTCTCTTCTGACAATGCACAAAGCGTCTTCACGTATAGGGACACAAGTCATTCTTGGCAGTTAGTAAAGGACTTTGTTTATTTTGGATCCAGCATGAAGAAGCGAAGAATAACTCTTTCCAACAGGTGCCACCTTGGACTCGGGAGGCAATTTCAATACAAATCTCTCATCATGTTCGTCGTTTTGTCTGGCAAACAAAAGGGGTTGGTGTGGAACAAAGATGAGAATGCTTTAGGGGCAAGGTCTATAGCGAAGCGCACGTACACAGTTCAATGACAAAGTACAGAAGTATTCTTGGTCTCGGGCAAAATAAAAAAAAAAGGTAGATTTATAGGCTGCTAATTAAAAAGGGCTGTGCACCGCGGTCCTCACAACATCTCATTTAGTCCTACAATCCGCAGACATTCTGAAAGAACTTTCGGAGGCAGTGTACATTCCCATGGCCATACATAACTTTGGGCCATAAACGTCTGCCTCGATACCCTCTGGGGTTTTTAAGCCATGTGTGTACTTCTGCATAGTGATTGCCTGTAAATGTTCCTTCAAAATAGAGTTGTTTCATTCTTCTATGCTGCACAGCTTTGTTTTCAATCTCTTGCCGAAAACAACTACCTTGCTTATTTAATCTCTGTGGAAAAGGGCTGGAGGTAGCTGGGACTCTAGCATGTCCATGTTCCTGGACCTCTACCGAAGCCATATCTTGCGAAGTTCAGGATAGTACGCTTGGCTGCCTTCTCTATGGTAATATGTAGTGGCTCTATGTCGAGAATCACCGCCAGTTCTGCCGTGGGGCATGTACTCATCGCTCCCATGATGTACACAGATGCCAGACGTTGGAGTTTTATAAGGGACTGTCTAGCCGTGATTAAACTAGTTCGCATATGTAATTAATGGCCATACTATCAGAGTGTACATTTATCTCAGGAACTTTGGGCTGCACTCCCAAGAGTTGGCTGCTAGACGCCTGATTAGTGACCTCGTAGCCATGGAAAGTGTCGCATCAGGTTGAGAATTATCGAATACAAGATCATACCGAGATACTGAACCTCCGTGGAAACACTGACTGCCACACTATCATAGTTATTTTCCTCATGTCCGGAAGATTTCTTCGCCTGGTAAAGGAGACGATGGTCGGCTTAAATGGGACTAACAAAAAAAAAACCCAAAAGGTTTTGTTCTAATAGCGGTCCCGCTCGGCAGGCAATGGCAAACCTCCGAGTGTATTTCTGCCATTCTCATAAAACTACAATTTGCGTTCGGAGTCAGCGTAATCTTCTTTGGCCCTGATAACAAAACGGAAACCATTTATATTCTGACAGACTACGGGCAAGGGATAATGACCTGCTGAATAGGCGCCGCCTTGCTTGTACCATAAACGGTTTCAAGCCCTTCAAATCAGCGGGACCCGATGTCTTTGCCATGCAGTTGGCTGGGTCCAAAATTTGCTGGTTGCATCTCACGTGTGCATATCCCCAAGGCGGCTTGGAGAGTGGTAAGGGTGACGTTTATACCTAGAGCGGGGGAAAATCACTCACATATCTCCCAAGGATTTCAAGCCAATCAGCCTCTCTTCGCTTTTGCTTAAAACTCGAGACTGCACACAACTGTGTGGTCGATTGAGGAAGCCGTCATATATGCAAACATCACTGAGGGTGCATTTCTCGATATCAAAGGCGCCTTTAACAATGTAATACCGGGGGCAATAGTTAGATTCCTGATTAAACCTGGGGTCAAATATGACCTTGTCAGGCGCATACACCGCATAATCAGTGACAGAATTGTCACAGCGCAGGTTAACCAAGGGCACCCCTTCTCTGGATTAGGGTCGTTAACGACCTACTAGAAGAGTTAGTGATCAGGGAGTGCCGGGTGATTGTCTATGCTGATGATATCGCACTTTTATCGAGGTAAAATCTCTGTATACCCTCTATGACTTAACTTAATGTTACTTGAACCTGGTGTCCGGATGGTTGCGAACTGTGGGCTTGCTGTAAATCTCAATAAAATGCAGCTCGGTTTGTTCACTTGTAGGTACAAAGTGCGGCACGCCACTTCGCCCTCGGTCAGGGGTTTCGCCTAGATCAAGTACTTGGGCTTGATTCTTGACAGGAAGCTGTTTGAGAAGCATAATATCGCAGAGAGAGCCAAGAAAGCTTCGGTGACTCTATCAAGCTGCAGAGGGGCAATAGGTAAGAGATGGGGCCCTTTTCCTAAGTTTATTATCTGGCTCTGTGAAACTATAGTCAATCCCATTGCGGTTTATGGAGCCCTCGTCTGGTGGAGCGCACTGGAGAAGGCTACGTTAGTCAGCAGGCTGGATCGAGTGCAAGGAGCTGCCCTCATTAGAATCAATGGGACATTTATGACCACTCCCAAGCCGGCCAGACTTAGTAATACTGCTGGCTTGGCGGACTCGTGGTCTGCACACTATACCAGCTAGCACTCGGCACTAGCTAGCTCTTTCTCAACGTATATCCCATTAGGGATGAGTGGATGGAGGGCGGTGGTTGGAGGGAGGTACTGGTGAACTTTTACACGGATGGGTCGAAGCTTGACGGGTAGAATGGTGGAGTGTTCTTTTCCAGGGAGCTCTCCATCAACCTTAAATTTAGGCCTCTAGCTCACTGCAGCGTGTTTCAGGCGTAGGTTGCCGCCGTAGGTGAGGCAGCAGTCGATTGACGGCTGTTGCGCGCGATGATTTTAAGGGAGGGTAACATCTACTCAGACAACCAGGCGGCACTAACAGTACCTTAAATCGGAATGCCTTAAATCGCTTTCGCTAGCGTTAGAATATTACTTGGTTAGATTTATTTGGTTGCCAGGCTACAGTGATGTCGCAGGAAACTGCCAGAAGCGGCACCCTTGAGTATTTATCGCCAAGAACAGCGATGGTGGGCATTCCTTTGACTACTTGTGGACTTCTCTTGGAAAGATGGGCCTGGAGCCAACACAGCGAATGGAGGATAATGTGCTACGGCGAGGTTTTTCTGGCCGAGGGCAAACCGGCGGCGGTCTAGGGATCGCCTTAGGCTCGCGAAGCCGGATCTATCGATTCTAGTGCGTGTATTGGTAGTGAGATTAAATATCTTATCGGACGCCTTTTGTCGAAGCTGTATGGAGGACGACGAGGTGGAATCATCTCAGCATTTCCTCCTACATAGACTGCCCAGCTTTTACTAAATTGCGGCTTAGGCACTTGGGTTCTTCCTTTCTGACAAGTCCGGAGGAACTCTCCGAAATTAAGGTTTGCCGTCTGCGTAACTTCGTTCCCGGCACTCAGCGATTCTTGCTCTAACTTAGCAGTTACCCTTCGCAGTCGTATCACAAAGGACCAACTTTTATGGTGGGTAAGTGAGCCCCTTAACGGGGGCATCCATCTGAATCTAACCTAACGTACTGTCAAGGTTTCGAGCTATGTTCTTACTTAGTAATTACTTGAGTAATTGAAGTTCTTCAAACTAACATGTTTAACCGAATTTTTGCTTATGGAAAATATTCAGGCAAGGTCTTCTCACATACCTGGGAGCCGTACAGTAATTTATTAAAAGAAAAAGGAGATTTTCCTAAAAACCAATGACCGTAGGTACTGTTTTTTTTT
>NW_016180997.1:4263-6479 GCF_001687245.7 Rhagoletis zephyria | reverse complement strand
TTATCGTAAATTTAAAATAGTTTTATTTGATGTTATGTTTTAATGCTGTCAGTTATTGAATTCATAAAATTTATGTCTCAAGCGTAATCTCGGGACTACTTCAAAAATATCTCCAAATCCCTGCATTACAATTTTCCGCTAATATTGGCATCCCTAAAGTGTACGTATATATGCAAATATCTATATATTACTTCAATTAACATCGCTTGCAAGCAAACCAACAATTTAATTCCATTTTTGGACATAAGAAACATTTTCATACATTTCTATTGTTGCAACAGCTGCAAATAAGATTGATTCCAATATCTATCGACTTAATGTATGTCTGCAATTGTATTTAATGTTGTTTTAGGAATTTCCTTTTATAATGCTAATATTTAGTCTACCTCAGTACAGTGTCAGGTACACTAGTGCAGCAAAATTGTAATTCAATAACATCACTTAAAATTTATTTATCATTGGTATTGAGAGCTTTGCTTGTTGTTTATGTAGATCAATTTTGTAAATGGAAATTTATGCAAATATACTATAATTATTTACTTAATTTAGCTTGTAATAACAACAGCAAAACGAGCTATTATGATAGCAATCATATTAAATAGCAGGATGTTAGATATTTTACGTTATAATGCATTCAGGGATTTGCAACAACAAAGTACGATTTGTTGATAAGTGCGGCTTATTTGTTGTATGAAATAGGTGTAAAGCTATCAGATGTTCAGAATATTGCTGTATTAGTGTCAAGTAATGTGATTAACGTGAATTAATAACTGTAATTAAATTGATGTATTTTTTGAAAAAAAAAATCTCAATTTTTAATTTAAAATGTCAGTATGTTTGTCGTTTTTTACTACAATAACGTGCCACTAATTTTACTTTCCATATGAATACCACGGCGTATGAGCAACTTTTGAAAAACTCACTCCGACTTGTTGTGTACTCTTAGTCCTACACAATGTAAAAAGTAAATGGTTAAACATTCGATTCTTATCTCTATAAACATATGTACGTAGGGTACATTAATTTCAAAGTTCATCTAACTTTCCGATGCCTTTTTGGCACAACGATTTGCTTTTGTCCTGGAAAAATGCGCATTTTGTGAATTTTACACTTAGTTGGAGCCAAATATCAATCACAATTAGCTGTGGGGTGGTAACTTACGCCGACAATGCAATTTTTTTAATGTATGTATGGTGAAAAAGTGATATAAGTGTAAGTAAATAATTGGCTCTCACACAGTTTGCTTAGTGTTTACCTTAACTACTGTTCCTATTTGTGGTGCGAGCCAAGACGCTGTCATATATTGTTTGCTTAAATAGCGCCACCTAGTGCAAATGGTTTTGTAGAATATATTTTTGTAAACGAATTGCACTTAACGAGTCAGAATCAGAGAAACGTGAGACCCGCAGTCGGTAATGGGTATACTGAAGTACTTTTATATTTAACGTATCCGTTTGGGTAATAAATACTCAAATAGATATTTAGCAGTTGCTCAATACCCATGTGAAATTTACTTAGGTATTTAGGAGCTGTTAGACACTGAGCCCAAAAACCTTGGGTAGTTAGATGCTGCTAGATACTGAAGTACAAAAAATTTAAGTATTTAGCAGGTGCAAATACCCTGCTCGAAAGTAGTCAGTATATGACCAAATACTTCCAAACTAAATATTTTATGATTTACGCTCGCCTCAACTTAACTTTCCACATTGCAGATTTCGGCAGAATATTCCTTCGTTAACAACACTTGTGCCACCATACAGATATTCTGCTGAAATCTACAATAAAATCTAAATTTTCGAACTGTGGTTTAAAAATTGCCACTCCCATTTCTAGGGAATTGTCGCCTTAAAGAAAAATCGTGCCGTACAAATATTATACCTGGTTAGGTATACTATCCGAATCCGCAATAAAATTTAAATGTCTGCAAAAGCCCGATTTTTACACCTTGCAAAATATATCTCATCGTAAATTTTCGAAAAAAAAAATAAAATAAATAAAATTATTGACTCTCACAAAAAAACCTCCCCGTCATAAAAACAAAAATATTTAAAAATAATTCTGGAAAAAATGTCCATTTTTCGGACCATGTGATATGATGGTGTAATTTTAAATCCCTAATTTACTGGTCTTCCGAGCCCAAGAACCCGAGGTATAACAATTTGAAGAAGTACATAATTAGTCAGAATCAGAAAAAATCCAAACATTGGCAGATCATA
>NW_016180997.1:0-4147 GCF_001687245.7 Rhagoletis zephyria | reverse complement strand
CCACGTCACGAGTACCTTCGTTACGAAGCTTCTTACTTTTAGTATGTCATTGTCAAAATTATAACAAAAGTTTGACGTTCGTTATTTTCATAGACATTGATTTGGGTAAATACAAGGTCACACACATACTAAATATATGCATACGAAGCTATGTAGTATATACCTCTATACCTACATTTGACATCAATTTGCCGAAATTATTTCAACGCCATTTTGTTAGACAGCATTTATTTGCTTAACACTTTGCTGACTTTGTGGAATACGAAGTGTCTTCTTACGGTGATTTGCACATTTTAAATCAAAGCTTCATTGAATACTTGAAGAATATATGCATATTCTTATGCCTGCGCATTCACCTTAAAAGGTATGCTTCAATCAATTGTTGATGACTTTGACTTGTTTGAGTGTTTTACGTTGTTCCCCTGGGTTAATTCCATTCTCATTTCATTCGGAATCCATTTGCGTTCAGTGTTTGTTTTGCATTTATGTTAATTTTCAGAAATCAACAAATGACTTACATAAGTACTTATGTATTGAATTTTGCTCTTTTGGGAATATTAATCAAATACTTAAGTGTTTTCTTATGTCCTCAAGCATTCAATGAGTAATATGACTTGAAGGCAAAATTTGATTAGTATCAAAAATATCTTGTTCTTAATCATGATTGATTGACTGACTGATTAGGTAAACATTGTCTTTGAAGTGCTTGTCATTCAAAAAGGCTTTTATTGCGCAGCAGCCCACTGTTTTACAATGTCATAAACACAAAAATTAAATAATATACGTGGAAATGCCCACTGCCAGCCTGGACCTGCATTCAATGTGTTTATTTCATTTTCTTGGCATGAAAATTTAAACACATACTTTGTATATTAGTAAGTTAGTAAATTTTGTTGACATTTACAAAATTTTTGTGCGTTAAACCACTTGACTTTCTTGGCAAATTTGCCCTTTTTTGTAGCGAAAATATATTTTTACTTAAACGAATGCGCAGGCCTTCACCTTGCTGCAATTGCCTTAATTTTTTTTTACTTCTCGCTTTACTCTTCTTAACTCGAACCGCATCAGTGGTTTGATTGCAATTTTGGACGCACTTGCACTTCAGTTAAAAGTACTTCAAAAATATTTTCACTTTGACCAACTTAACCGAAACCAACCATTCAACTACTCAAGCTCTTCGAGTATGCTTACCACCTTTCTGTACCGCTTTAGCTCATACGCATTCGCTTTGAGAGTACTTACTACAAGTTTATATATTTGTGTATATGTACGTATGTATGTATGTACATATGCAAGTGCTTAAGTAGTCTAGCGCACTTAAGTAAGTAGCTGCAATTAAATATTTAACAGTCGTCGTCACATGCACACGGTTTGAAAGTTGGTGAATAAAGTCGGTTGGTGGTGGCAAAAGTTGGCAAAAATCAATATTTAGCGACAAACGGATAACCAAAACAACAACATTTATAAAAAGTAGTAGTTTTTTTTTTAATATTAGTTAGTTGCATGCGAGGACACTTAGGTAGTTACATATGGCAACTCAGTGTTAGCGAAGTTTTACACTTCCACACAAACATTTACTCATTAGTTTGTACTTGTACATTTAGTTTTTGTTTATAAAGTGTTAAACTTTCATTTACGTGTACAATAGCTTTTGTGAACTTTATTTAGGTATTCTGGCTACTCAAATTGAAGTACATATGTGGATTTTTTTTAATTACCATGAAACTTTCAGAAAACGCTTGACTGTAATGAGCACTTTTTCGATGTAATTAAAAAATTTACTTCCACAGCTGGTTATGCAAAATTTCCATTTTTGTTGAAGTCTTGGTACAAAGCTTCAATGCCACATATTTGCAAAATAAAGTTTTAATTTTGTATTAATCAGTTTGACTACTCACGTATATAAAAAGTTTGTATGTAGAATGATATATCCACTGCGCCCTAAGCCACGGTGCACATTCGAGCGATACGATACGATAAGCGATACGATATGAAAACGACTTCGACATGCTGAGAACGTGGGATTTTGTACGAAGCGATGGAAACTATGCTGATTTGCACTACAGCGACACTGCGGCGACATATATCGCATGCGTATCGGCCGAGTGACACGGTGTGCCGTCACACCGCATGTTGTGTCGTGTGTTTAATTTTTATACAGGTGGCAACCGTCTCCCCTCACCTCAAAAATATTTTCCAAATTAAAGATGTCTTAATACTCTTTCGTTTGACATCCATATATTAATTTTTCAGGTAATTTGTGTATAAGTTAATTAAACTCGACATTTCAAGCAGGTGGCAACACTGTTCAAAATATTTCCAAACTACTACCTTTTGAAACCGTTTTCGTTTGGCACCCATATGTGGATATACATATTTCTCTTACCTAACTCCCTTAATGCTACTGAATTTGAATTTTTAAACAGGTGGCAACCGTCCTATAGTTCAGTTGAGAAACAAAGCTTTTCAAACACATTTCGATTGATACCCAGTTTGTAATAATTGATTTATTTGTTTTTTTATAATTTGAACATCTATAATTTTTTAAAAGGTGGCAACTCTTTTCAAAAAGCCTTTCAATGTGACACCTCATTTTGGAACATCAAACGAACGATGCGGACATGATGGCATTGATTATTAAATAATTTGAATTTAACTTTTTTTTCTAAAGGCCAAGCACTTAAATTTGACACCCCATTTTTGAAAATCGAACCTGCCATCGAAAATGCCTTCGCGTATTATATATATAGATGCCCTTTCACTCGAAGCATACATGCGTTTGTATTTCTTAGCCCAAGGCGCAAAAGCGATAGTGAGCTTTCTTAAATAATTCCAACTGGCTTTTACAGCGGTGTCCTTTAAGGAACTATCATAATTACCCATAGATATTATTTGTCAAAATTTAATTTAATTACCTCACATGTAAATTTGGCCTTTACGGCAGCAAAAAAAAATAAATCAATTCAACAATCCTTTAAACAATTGGAACTTTTTGTTGAGAAAAGCATTGCCTTACAGCAACAAAACACAAGTTTGGCTTTTGGCGGTGAAAAAGTTGGCAGCGTAGGTGCTCATCTGAGTGAAAAGGTAATGAATTAACAAAAAAAAAAAAATTACAAAAAAACACACAAAAAACCAAAACGCACAAAATGCAGTGAATTTTAAATTTAAAATGAAGAAAAAAGAATCCATAGCAAGCTACAGTAAAAAAAAAGTTTGGCACAACATCAGCAAATTAGATTGCGGAGTTTTCAACTTTTTATTTTACATTCTATCGACTTAATTTTTATGTGCGCAAAAATTTGCAGCACCCAAAAGTGCAAATTTCAGCGGTGGTGAAACAAAGCGTAGCAGCAGAGAGCCACGTAAAATTGCATTTACTCTTATTTTTTCAATGAATATGTAGGTAACTTTTTATGTTCATTAGCCCAGCAGAAAAAAACAGTCTTATATTGTAAAAGTTACGACTCTGAATTTCATTAGTGTGCTTTAAGGTTCTTTTTAGTACCTTTTTGTTAAAAAAAAAGCAGACTTGAAAATATGGTTTGTGCGCGCTTTGTTGACAATCAAAAACAAAAAAAAACTTTTTGGATTTTTATCTCTCAGGACGTTTCTGTATTTTCCAGCGCATTTTTGTTTTGTAAATTGTAATCTGACCTTCCTGGGGTTGTTCGTTTTTAGGATTCGTCAAGGATTTTTCAGAACTTTTGCTGAATTTTTTCGGAATTTCTTCGGGATTTGTCAGGTTTTTTTCGTTCGTATAGGGATTTTGTGTGCAAAATGTTTTTCTGCCCATTAATTTGCTATATTTCGTATTATGATTGGTCCACTGGCTCGTGAGATGTACGTGATTAAGGCAAAGCACGTTTTTTTAACTGAATAACGGTAAACAGCAAAATATCTACAAAACTTGCCCATAAAAATTATTACCAAGTATACAGCAAATATTTCCAATATATGCAAACACTTTTAATTCTAATATTTTTCCGCCAATTTTGTATAAAAATTTGGTTCATTCTACAGCAAAAACATAAAAATATAGTTCCTACACTTTGTGCAAAATTCGCGAAAATTCAGAAAATTTTCAAATTTATAATCAGATTTTTTATACCCGAGCGCACTTGTGCACAAGGGTATATTAATTTTG
>NW_016180996.1:0-6479 GCF_001687245.7 Rhagoletis zephyria | reverse complement strand
TGGCATTTGCGCAGCATTTCCACAATTTATTTTAACATTAAATTGCAATTTCGCTCTAAAAGTTTGCTTGCACTTAAGCGTTTTCCACCGCTTATTCAGATATTATTTTGATTAATGCAGCGCAAACATGTCATTCGCTCGTTTCGCTTGATTAACCCAGACGAACTGAACTGTCATAAACGAATGAGCTGCAATGAGATGAGTTGTGAGTTGAGTTTTGCCGTGCGCAACTTCATGCAGCTAAATACATGGATGCTTGCAATTGTGCGAGTGATGATGATCTGTACAGCAATTCGACAGCAGCTCCAATGAGCGCTTGTAAATCGTTCAAGCACTGCGCTGCTAAAACGACGTGCGGCTGTCGATATAGCAGCAGGACGGACATTGGACGCGTGTATGTTAGCCCGGTTGGCCCGGTCGACCATCACCGAGGCTCGTTAGGTTTAGGCGGCATTGAGCGCTGAATACGACGACTTCGACAGGCGCGCATTAAATGCCATGTACAAGTCCAAGATAGACACTTTCAACATGCGCGCGCGCGCATACACACATACATATGTACATAAATGCGTCGCGCACACATGCTACAAAAATGGGTAGGGGCATACATTAATGCGTACGCGGCGCGTAGGATCCTTGGCCAAATTCCAATGCAATATGCACTTGCAGCCACGACAATTTCATTATCAGCGCGTTCAACTGCCGCAGTTGTAACAATGCGGCCAACACCAACAACTGGTACGCATGCTTGACTATGACGGTCCAATGCTCATGTCATTCATGTGCACGCGCTATTTTAAATGCGTAATTATGCCACACTTGGCTCCCAGCGCCCAAGCGCACACACAAGCGCCCTACACAGCAGCAGCCTCCCCATCGCCTCTGCATCGTTCCATCCAACAACTCGCTATTCTAACGTTGGTTTTGTGCATTTGCACATAGAATTCTTACGCTTCGACGCATTCTCATGAATACCGCCGCCGTCATAGTATCCTCCTGTGCTTTTTTCTCTTGATTTGTGGCATTTATTTATGTTCATAAATGCATGCCGCATATGGTTGGCGGCTAGCTTCAAAGCGTCTTGCATAATCTGAATCGCAAAACAGCGCACGTACATACATCGGTGATGAGCAGTGCTCGTGGGTTGGGTGCGGCCAGCATGAGGGTAGGCGGTGAAAGAATTGCCTATAAGTATGAAGTTATTGCACTCATTGCACCTCATACTCATTGGTCACATGGGATGATCGCTTTGCACGCTGCTTTATTGTCGCAGTCATGTTGACATACTGTCCAGCTGTCCTAGCGATAGGCCTATCGATTTTACAGGCGCATTTGTGCGGCGTTTATCGATGCGATGTGACAGTGGGTTGCGATTGAGTTAAGAAAACAAAGTTTGCGATGNGCGATGGGCCTATCGATTTTACAGGCGCATTTGTGCGGCGTTTATCGAGGCGATGTGACAGTGGGTTGCGATTGAGTTAAGAAAACAAAGTTTGCGATGAGTAAATAGAATTAGCGTTTCGGTGTGGCTTAGCAAAAATCGTAAACTTGGGAAATCTTACCAATTTTCTTAACAAACGCGATCGTCTTTTGACAGCTGCGGCCGGACTTGATATAAAACCTACTCGCAGGGGACTGAGCCGCAGCCGTTACTTGCAGGGTCCCGTCAGGTAGCATGTAAGAGTTCTAAGAATATTCCGGCGGCGTGCGCATTTGGGCTCCACGTTTTGCGAGATAGTCAACCCCTTAGTTTAGTTCAAACATATCATGTCTAGGGACCCACCCCAGCGTCACTCGATCATGGGCTCCTAGGCTGCTCAAAAGAGTGTTACAACTGTTCACAAGCGCTGATGCCGTTCTAAATAAATAAGTCTAAGGCCTTTTTTGTCGTAAGGGAAATCTTATCAACTAGTATCATGGAGAAGCTAGGACCTCAGTTCCTACTAGTATTTTTCCCCGGAGGTGATATGAAAAAGTTAGTTATTTTCGAGAATAAATTTAAAGTAGGACTCTACAGTGAATAAGCCTGATACACCTCTATTACGGAGGAACATGCCTAGGCGACTAACCTACGGTTATAAACAGTTGCACTTAAGTCTTAGAAGATGTATGAGGAGGACTATCTGTACCTATGTTATAATTAGCGGGTATTCAATGAGCAGGATCACAATGAAAAAATTGCCATCCAAAGCGAAAGCCAAGCCGCACTCACGGTTCGCTCATCCTCCGAATTCACAGCTTGACTAGGCTTCGAGTGCGTGCAGAATCGCAACTCTATACTATTTACAACAACAAGAGAATAGAAGAAATTATATAACGGACAGACTAGTCAAGTAAGTGGCGGCCATAATCACAATTGGACCTGAGAAATACTTGGCAATACATAGATTCAAANACACCAGCAGAGATCGTAGACGAGTTTATAGAACAGAGCTCCGAGGATGCTTTTTGGGAATTTATGTAGATGTGTACACCCCCATATTTACTTTTGATATTTTTACACATTTCAAAATCTTCTGCATCAAAACTATATACTGTAGCCGCGCGTGCATATGTATGTTCAACCACCATTCGTTGTGCCCCTCGCACACCTGCACCGCAATGTAAAATCAGTGCCGTTTCCGCTTTGTACAAAGCTTCAGATGATGCAAATGCCTGACTTCGTATGTAGGTATTCATTACAGACTCTGCTCCGCCCGCTTCATCTCATCCCCAAGCAAGCAAGAATTATTGGCTTGCTAAATTGTCTTGAGCTTGGTCGTTGGTCGTTGCAACAACAACTACCACTCGTGCAATCGTAGCAAAAACAGCGATCAACCCCGCACAGTATCGGCAACTTCAGCAGCAGCGTCATCTGTCACACAAGGATGTGTTTACCTTCGGCCTCATCCTGTTCACGTACATACATACATACATAGATACATATGTATCTACATACATCGAGTGCGCTTTGTGTTTCTTTGCAACATGGCGCGTTTTTTTTTTTTTTTGTATTTTGCCAATGCCAATGCATACGTATCTACGCTCACCGCTCATTGCGCGCCCATTTGATGCGTGGGCTGAAATTACACGATCACGATCGACGATAAAATTTTATGGCGCGTATACGATTTCGATTCGATTTTGGTGTTGGATACCAGAATTGTTGCACACACCTCTTGCCCCGGCTCACTCAGCCGCCCAGCGCTGTCGGCGTCTGCAACGTCGCGACGTTCAACAAGGCAGCAAAATGTCGCTAAGTTCTGCAATGTTGCAAGAACATTAGTGCCATTGCTTGTAGATGCTTGTTGTTGCTTGTTGTTGCTTGCTGACAGTCAACACACGCGGTGCGGTGCGCATTGTTGTTGCTGTAAGCGTAGAAATACTTTGTGCACCATCGTCGCAGTGTCGCAATGCAAGCCAATATTTTCAATTTTTCATTGCCATTTTTTATTTGTACGAGAGCATCTACTAGAATATCGATCGAGAAGTGCCGCATTCATTAGGCGATTCCTTTTTCTGTTTCCTTTTTCCCTTTATAATGTCAAGTCACAAAGTGACTCAGGTGTTGGAGTTTATCGTTGCAATTGCGGAAATCTTATCAGTAAGCGACGCAATGAACTTGCAATCAGCGATATTGAATAGTAATTGCCGCTGCTTAGATAGGAAGTTACCACCGTTCGGGTTGGCGAGTAGTACCTACGTGGGTTTTGCGTTTATTGCGTACGTTAAGCAAATGGCGTTTACATAGACTTCGGCTGGCTGCAAAAAATAACTAATAAAAGAGAAACAATGTTATAGAATAAATATTAGTGGTGAATGAACAGGCTTTTGTTTTAAAATTAGGATTTTTTTTTTACTGGAATTCAAGTGATTCGAAAATCGCATTTTCAACACCAGCCAATTTTAATAAGGAGGATAAGACGAAAATGGATATGGCATCTTCTCCGTACGGAAATGAAGCCAAATCCTTCTGAATCTGGTCTTTTTCAGGGCTGAAGTGATTGCGACCATCTATATGTATCTATATAAGTCCACAGTCATACGAGGAATCTGGACGATATGAAGCAGTTACAGAGCTGAGTTGTATATCAAAGTAAAAGTGCTAGTTGCAGAGATTAGCCAAACATTTATTGATTGATTGAGATTTCCAATCGGTGGACAAGTAGAAAAAGATAAGTATTTAAAGATTTCTTTATCTTATTTACCAAGATTACCTCAAAGGTTGCCGGACATTGGACATTGGATCAAAAATGAAAATCATACATACAGGGCTTTTCGAGAAAAGTGACTTTGAAAATTTGTATTCCATTTTTCTTTTTTAAATTTGCAATTTTCATTTTTACAGTTATATTGTTTATAAATCAGTGTAGTTCAAAAGAAAAGTAAAGTCGAAATTTTGATGCTCTCACCCCTTGGGATTGTTCTATACCGAAAAAATAGACCCCTGTTTTTTATTCTGAAATAAAAAAAATTATTAGAGTTCGAAAACATTGTTTCTCTTCAGGAGACTACCGATAATAATATCTAATTGTTTATTTGACCATTTTCTAATACTAAACTAAACTCAACTAAACTAAATTAGTATCGCCCAGTTATCGAAATTCGACACCATCTTTTCATGCACTTTTTTTTTATTTTTCTTGTCACCATTTGACTACTTTATGTGAATGACGATTTTGAAGTCCACCAGAATATACGCGGCCGCTGTGGTGTAGTGGTTAGCGATGCGCGCTACCATTCTGCAGAGCCTGGGACGAAGCAGTAGGGAAATGTTATTCTAATTTTTCATGTATACATATCGTTGCCTTAATATAGAAAGACCCTATCTCACATAGTCGCTGAAATACAAAAAGCCGTTACTAAGTAAATATCCGAAATTCCCGTTTTAATTGATTATGGTGCATTTTATCGAATTATAAGTCCTCGCATCTTTCTAAGCAATAAAAAATTTTTGTCAGTTACGGCTTTTTTGCATTTCAGCGACTATATGAGTTAGGGCCTTTCTATATTAAGGTAACGATATGTAACNGTAACCACTCGAATTTATAAAAAAAAATTAAAATATGGGCATATTTGGTGGAACTGTCTATATGGAAAAATAGAAGTTACGAACAAGGAAATATCGACTGTTTTTGAAATGAATTCTGTAATAGGGCGTTCTTGAAAAGTTTTTTGAGATAGGGCGTTTTCGAACTGGCTGCAGAGATAGATCGATCTTCCACTCAGCAATCGATATGGAAAAAAATTTTTCAAAACTTTATATTTTTTTTTGTCATAATTAGAACAAAGCCCAATATTTTACCATCATATGATTGGGCTACCAATTTATACTATATTTTATGTTAATATGTGTTCTAAATATGAAGCAAATCTGACCATAAGCAGGATTTTTTAGGATATCTAGCTTTCGATAAACACTGTAATATTTGTATCTTTTTTTGAATAGGGTTGCCATCTGTAGCGTAGGCATAAATTATAAACACGAATAATGCAGGTCTTGTAAGGCCGCGGTTTTGTTTACACATGCAAATATGTAGATATGTTATATGTCAACAGGTATGTCCCGCAATGTCAATGCATCTGCGAAAAAAAATAGATGAGTCCTAAATAGCGCGAACACAGTCTCTAATGATCTAGTGATCTAGTTTCTTTCGCTCATTGTTTGATTTGCTGCCGTGGATGAAACGCCCATATTAGTTTTGACATAACCTTACCTTAGCCCTAACATTCTCAATGGGGCTCACAATCGGCAAGTATGGCCCCAGGCCCAAAAGGTTGGGTGACACATTACTGCCCCGCCACTTTTTCAAGTGCAGCATGTCATGGTGTATTATCGCAGACCAATACGGAATCGCAAAATACGTTGCCCATAATAGTCCTTTTTTTTAAAAGCCCCCGGACCTCTCTCTTTTTTTAATGATGTACTGTCGGTAGCTTGATAGTGGTAAAATACATTTGACCTTTTTTGAAATACATCTGTGTTTTTTTTCTGAAATACTGTTGGCTAAGGTGTACCTACATAGTTATTTAGTATCACCCAAAATTATTTTAACAAATACATACAATAAAAATATGCACTTCAGAATGTTTCGAAAAATGCAGGTCTCCGATATACAGTAGCACCCTTTTAGCTTTTACTTAAACTTGCACCAGTTCACATCAGTGTGAACGAGTTTCTTCACATGGCATTCCCAGAAAGGGGTCGAAGTGCAAATACCGAATTCCCAGCTGGTCAATTGAGCGTTTAGCCACTTACTTG
Source organism: Rhagoletis zephyria (assembly GCF_001687245.7). Classification (NCBI taxonomy): domain Eukaryota; kingdom Metazoa; phylum Arthropoda; class Insecta; order Diptera; family Tephritidae; genus Rhagoletis; species Rhagoletis zephyria. The sequence goes on along the minus strand of NW_016180996.1, from coordinate 238 downwards.
GTCAATTGGCAGCAATTACATTGTGTTCGACACGTACTCGCTTGCTACACACGAATAAGGGCAGTGCAAATTTCACATGAACATGAAGCACTTACCCCCAAAAAAATAAGAATGCGATTGCAGCTGAGCAGCACAACTTCCGTGACACGTCGCGATTCAATGCTGCGTGCGAATGCATTTACTACGTGGGATTGATTCTCCCTGCTGCCAAAGTTGTGCCCCAAAAATTTCCAAACGA
>NW_016180995.1:0-6479 GCF_001687245.7 Rhagoletis zephyria | reverse complement strand
CGACATCATTAGGGACGGGCTGCAGTGCAGTGGCAGTTAGTGCGGTGCCAAAGCAGTGTCCGGTCTGGGACGCTGTGTGTGTTTTCTTCTCACAGAAGACGACGGTGTAGAGCCAGGCTGCTGACAAGCCCTGTCGCTTGTAGGGGACAGACGCATTACGCAGCACTACGCCATCATTTACTGCAGCAGCAGCAGCAGCAGCAGCAGTCGCTTGATTATGATGGCCGCACTTTTTTTAGCTGGTCTGTGTCGAGACGGGCAGGCATCTCATTTGAAGTGGTAGTGAAAGCAAGAACTACTTTCACAGGCTCCCCTGCTTCGTGTTCCTCCATCGTGTTCTTTTCTCTGCTTCTTTTTACTGTTTTTTTGTTGGACTGTGTTTTTACTTTGACACGCAATTTGAAATGCTGGTGCTACTGCTGTTGATGCCGATGCCTTTCTCTCTTTTGCTGTTGGCACCAGCCAGAGTGTGTTTGTCGTACTTTGCCGCTCATTCTCCTGCTGCCCTTTATTTTGTTGTATTTATTCTTGCTGCTTCTGTGCATTGCGCCTTGTTTAGTGCCCTTTTTCCTCCTCTTCAATCTCGGTCCTCATCATGTGCCGCTACCAGTTTTTTTGGTTGGTNTGTGCATTGCGCCTTGTTTAGTGCCCTTTTTCCTCCTCTTCAATCTCGGTCCTCATCATGTGCCGCTACCAGTTTTTTTGGTTGGTTGTTGTTGTTTTTCTCCTGCTGATGCTTTATTACTCTTCGGTTCGTTGGTTCGTTGGCTGGACATTGGGCTTTGCTTTCGGTTTTGCTTTGCTCTTTTGGTTGTGTGCCCTTTTCCAGACTTCAGACCCATTTATTTCCATTAGTAGAGGGGCGCACCTGCTGGTGCTTTTATTTGCTGTTTGTTTGGCGTTCACCTTTTTGTGCTCTTTTCTTTCTCTCAACTGTCAGAGCTGAAATTTGTTGTACAGTAATGCGCAGTAGTAGTACAGTAGCTGCATCGGCGGCGGCAGCAGCAGTAGCCGCTTAATCCGGTTGAGCTCTTCGTGTGTTGGAAAGGCATCAGCAAGCAACAAAAGCAGCAGCAGCCTTTTGTAATCTTTTGTGTCGTTTTGAAGTGGCTCCTGTCCAGCCTGCCGCTGCTTCGCATGACCACTTTGCCCCCTCACTTTTGTGCCATCCAAATTGGCTCTGTTTTCTGACAGCAGAAGAGTTGCCGTTTCTGCTGCTGCTACTGCTGGTTTATCAGCCTTTTTATTTCGTTTTTTCTAAAGTAGTTTTTGAAGGTTCGAAGCTGCTGCTGCTGGTTTTCATCTCTGTCCGTCCTGTGCTGCATTTCTTTTCTTCATTGAGAGATCAGCAATTGGGTTTTTTATTGCCGCAGTGTATGATCTCATACAGTTGCTTATTACTATTACCGTGGACAGGCAGTGACTCTAGAGTTGATCAAGTTGTGCTATACTGAAGAGGAGAGGGGAGGGAAGGGCCACTTCAGACACTGACAAAACGGGCAATTTATCTGTCGGGTTTTGACTACATTTTACTGCCGCTTCTGCTGCTGCTGCTGACGCAAAGCAGACTTTCCACTTTTTTATTATATCGATTTTACCTCATGGACGGACAAACTCGAAAGTGGGCGCCTAGTATACCAACTGCCAGCTCGGCATGCTGCAGGGGCATTTGTGTCTGTTTGTCTGTTTGTCAGTTTGTGTGTAGATTTGTGATCTAGATGGTGAGGGAGAAGAGGGAGAGGGAAGAATCCCCAGTGGCCACGAATTCTCTGCACGAATATTCTCCCTGACTCGAGTTGTGTGTGAGTGAGTGGGGAGACACACGTTTCACCATTTGGTGACCACGGCGGTGGTGGTGTGGTGAGAATGTCCACAGTGTGTGCATGTTTGCTCGCCACAAGTGCAGCCACTGACCACTTCTTCTTCTTCTTCTTCTTTTACTCTGTCTCTTTTCACTCGAGCACTCGTTAATTGTGTGATTTGTACGGCGAGGGCGAATGCAGAGAGGGGCTCTCTTGGAGCTCATTGCTGCTGTGTGTACCCAAAGCTCTCTCACTTTACTTATTATTGAATTAACGCAGAGTCGGTTCGTTGGCTGGCTGGTCGGCGAGACCTGCCTGTCTTTTGCCGATTCAGCGTGACGAGCCAGCGTGGACAGAGTTCTTTTGCTTCATGTTCTCTTGGTCCGGTCCTGAGGAATGTTCGTGAATGTGTGCAGAGCAGAGTGAATCCCTCTATATACCTGCTGCTTTTGCTGCNCGGTCCTGAGGAATGTTCGTGAATGTGTGCAGAGCAGAGTGAATCCCTCTATATACCTTCTGTNGAGACCTGCCTGTCTTTTGCCGATTCAGCGTGACGAGCCAGCGTGGACAGAGTTCTTTTGCTTCATGTTCTCTTGGTCCGGTCCTGAGGAATGTTCGTGAATGTGTGCAGAGCAGAGTGAATCCCTCTATATACCTGCTGCTTTTGCTGCTGTTTCTGGAGCAGTTTTTGCAACAAGAACGGGGACAACGGAGTTGTCCTAAAGCGGGGAGAGATGGTAGGAGGAGGAGGAAGAGTTCACAAATTGCAGCCATAATTGGCAATGGCTTTTTTGCTCTCACTTTCTCTTCTTCGCTCATTTGCTCCCCTCTTTCCCCATTACCAATTATAATCATGCATCTCATTTTCGGGTACTACCTCTGCCGCTGTTCACTATCACTTCCTCCCCTAATTACAATTGGCACTCCTCATTTTTCCGACGGTATCCAGTTTCACAAGTGCGCACTAGGGTTTCCTTCTTCTTCTTCTTCTTCTTCTTCTTTACTGCCTTTTCTTTTATTTTTCTGTGCCTAGTTCTATTCTTTTATTCCTGAATCGACTAACCGTTTTTGTTTTTCCCCTCCTCTTCTTTCCTTATAGCAATTCGGACCCATCCTCGATGTGGAGATCATCTTCAACGAGCGCGGCTCCAAGGTAAGTACCGTTGCATTTGCCGTTGCTGTTGCTGCTGTTTTTGTCAGCATAATGAATTAATTAGCAGGCATTGGAAGGGGGATTGAATGCCGTTGCCTTTGCAGCCGCAGCGGTCGTTTCCTTTATCACCGAGAACGTCTTCTTTATCTTATTATTTCCTATAACTAGTCCTATTATTAGTTCAAGTGGTGGGTAGAAAAACGATCAGCAGTAGTGTAGAGGTAGAGAGGTAGCAGCAGCTCAGGTGCAGGCACACAGGCGCAAGCACAGGGAAATTATCCTTTGGTTCCCTCCGTTGCACCCTTTTCAGGAAAAGCTCTTTAGCAGACAAATGCCGCTGCCGGGGCCGTTGTCTCTTTTCTTCGCTTTCTCTTTCTCTCAACTGAACACAGTAGACAAAGGCTGCTGCTGCTGCCGCTGTAATTTGTCGCTGGTGGTGATTAATGCCTAGCTCATTCTCGCTCACTTGCTCTCTCTCTCTCTCTCTCATTATTCTCCTTCTCGAATACCCACACACACACTCACTTTGTCGGCTCGTTTCGTTTGGAACGCAGTACACACCGACACGCAGTGTCCCGGTATCTTTTGTGTGTGTGCAAACGAAAGAGAAAGCGAAAGACTGAATACGTGTCACGATCGGCGATTGGCAATAGCGCGCACCAGAGCGTTCCAGCACCACCACCACCACCAGCGTGTACAACCGCAAAAGAAAAGACAAAGGAGAGAGAGAATGAGAATGATGGTACCTCTCGGGGTAAGCCTGTCTGGAAATTGCTGGTTTCAGACAGACAGACCACAGCAGCAACAGCACCAGCAGCCTGCTCATTCTCTGCAAGGAAAAGAAGCGCATTAATTGCCATTCACTGGTGCCGCAAAATGAGATTCCCCTCGCTCTTTCTCAATTTGTCCGTTAACGCCTTGTGCGGTGCTGGCTGTGTGTGTATGTGTGTCTTCCTGCCTGTCTGCCTAGCTCGCCGTCTCTAATGGCTCGCCGACTAATCGAGTTTCAGGAGGACTGATTCAGGCCTGCTGTTGTTGTTGCTGCTGTTGCTGTCGTCATCGATGGCCACCAGCTTGTTCTTGTTCTTTTTTCTTTTGGCTGTCTGATGAGCGGAGGACCCTCTGCTGCTGCTTCTCAGTTTTGGGTGGTGTCGCCTAATTTGAAGCCTGATTGACTCTGCTGATCAGCAGAGACTTTGNCTCGCCGACTAATCGAGTTTCAGGAGGACTGATTCAGGCCTGCTGTTGCTGCTGCTGTTGCTGTCGTCATCGATGGCCACCAGCTTGTTCTTGTTTTTTTCTTTTGGCTCTCTGATGAGCGGAGGACCCTCTGCCGCTGCTTTTGCTGTTGCTGTTTCTCATTTTTGGGTGGTGTCGCCTAATTTGAAGCCTGATTGACTCTGCTGATCAGCAGAGTCTTTACGGCAAAGAAGTTAGAGCCATCAAGTCCCATATGCTGCCAGAGTGGACGCAAAAAATGTACAGAAGAGAATGAAGGGAAAAGGCAGGCAGAGATGACCGCGTTCTGTGTGTTGAAAGTGGTTTGGCCGGCCGAAAAATAGTTTTGGTCAGCCTTTTTTCTTTTTTTTTTTGCGTTTTTTGGTAGTGGTGACTGCCGCCGCCGCCGCTGCCGCTTTTATATCGTATTCACTTGGCTATTTGAGCAGGATCTTTTTCGTCCACTTTCGCCTTTTTTCTTCCTCTTTTTTCTCCTTTGGCACTTCTGCTCCTTTGTGTAAGGGAAGAGGGGAGAGAGATCGGGAAGGCGAAAAGTTGACATGAAGTGGGCCGAGAAGTGGGCAGGCGTCCAGAAAGAGTGAAAGTGAGTAAAACTACCAAACTGAGAGTCGCTCAGCAGGCATTCATCTCACGACACGGTCATTTTCACTGTGTTCGGTGCACTATCGCACACACATCTTTTAGTGTGTATGTGTGTACATGCTGATGATGATCCATCTCGGTTAGAGCTGATATCTTCTTCTTCTTCCTTCCTTCGTGATGCTCTAATCTGCAGCGACGTGTCGTTGCGGAATAATAAACACGCAGCGATACAGACAGGATAGGACAGTCAATGTGATTAGTGAATGTGTGTGTGTGTGTGTCTCTTTCGCTTGATCGATTGACCACTTCAGGCAAAAGTTGGTTAGAAAAAGAAAGGGCGAAAGAGGAGTACTCTCTCGGGGTTGGAGTGTAGTGTCCGGTAGTGTCCAGCGACCGATCTGATTTTGTATGCGTACTCACTCGCACTGTTTATTTTGCAATCATCTAACTTTTTTTCTCTTTTCTTCTTCAACTCTAGGGCTTTGGCTTTGTCACCTTTGCCTCGAACGTGGACGCCGACCGAGCCCGGGAGCAGCTGAATGGCACCATCGTCGAGGGGCGGAAGATTGAGGTGAACAACGCTACGGCGAGGGTACAGTCGAAGAAGCCGATGACGCTGAGCGGCATCAGTGCCGGTGGCGGCGTAGGAATGCCCAATGGTATGCCTGGTTCTGCCGGAGGCGGTATGGGCCCGGGAGGCGTCGTCGGCGTGGGACCCTCATCGGCGACGGCCGCCGCGGCCATGTCCGCCATGGCGGCGATGAACGCGGCAGCGGCCGGCTCCGGCGGTGGACCGACTTCCGCCTCGGCGGCGGCGGCTGCAGCGGCTGCGGCTGCGGCGGCCGTCAACGCCAATGCCAATGCGGCCGCCGCGGCGGCGCTCATCTCTAACGGTAGGTGGCAGAAAAGAAGGTTCTTTTTCTTTTGGTTGGTGGAATCGCTTGATTTGCCGATTCATCATCGAAAAAGCTCAGCTATCTCAATCCGACCTTTTTTTTATCAGCGAGAGCTTTAGTACTAAACGGATTTGGCCGGGCCAAAAAGTGCTGGCGCGGAATTGCCGCAGATAGCAGCTGCATCAGTGGCAGGATTAGTTACTCTCGAGTTCAGGTCGATTCCTCTTTTTCTCTCTCCACTGCAGGGCAACTTATTAATAATACACAAAGAAGGGGCATAGATTCCCTCCTGCTCTCACTTTCTGCCTGAGCTCAGCTGCTGCTGCTACAGTGGATGCTTCCTAATTGGAGGGATGCTCGCCCGCTAGCTCCTGAGGATTCGACTGCTGCTGCTGCTGCAGCATTCTATAGAGCTGTTTCACTGTTGCAGTCAGCAGCAGCAGCAGCAGCATCAGCTGCAGAATACTAATTAGTCGAGTGTAGCTGGTGCTGGTGCTCACCAGTGAATGCAAAATGCCCTTTTCAGAGAGAGAAGTTCACGGCGAGGACGAGGACGACAAAACGTTTTCTCCTTTTTTCAGTCTACTGTACAGTAGCTGCAACCACGGCCAAAACCGAAGGGAGCCAAAATTGCGACACTGAATTGAATTGTAAGCCCAGTCGCAGCCAGCCATTGATACCGATGTACTGAGGTTCTACTGCTGCTGCTGCTGCTGCTACAATTGAAACAACTTTACCAGGAAAAAGCAACTATTTAGTTGGTCCTTTCAGTCGCACTTTCCCTTTTGAGTGCTGCTGCTGCGCTGT
>NW_016180994.1:0-6480 GCF_001687245.7 Rhagoletis zephyria | reverse complement strand
CAAAAGTAAATCTTTTAAAATTTTCGCAAATTTTCCGCTAGCAAATCAAGTCAAATCGTGGAACTTGAGAGTGCAAAATGTTAACACTGCTGCGAAATGTTGTTTAAAGTAATGCCATAAACGTGTACCCAGATGAGCAAGGCCATGAAGTAAGTGAACATTGCTGATGATATTTGAGCCTTTAAGAGCGAGAGTAGCCCCCCGAAGTTAACAAAAATAAAGGCAATAACTACGAGGAATGCATATCTGAAAAGCGGTTGCTTACAACAAAAGCAACCCTCGTTGAATATATTTGTTCATCCTCTTTAATGATTTTGTAAATAGTCGAGTCTTATTCTGGGAAACGTATAAATGTTCGATATTTCAAGCACATCACTGAAACTAATCTAATCTTATATGGCCCAAGATGTCCCGACGAAAACTTCCATCGAATTCCAAAGAGAATCGTGAAAAAATTTCCTTTCAAATCACGAGGCGTCCTAAAACCGTTCCAAAAAATTCCAAACAAAAGTCTCAAGAAAACTTTGAAAAGTCATAAATCGTTTCTTTGGAAACAAACCGTTTATTTTCATCTGAAAAAATTTCAGACAAATTTTTTGAGTAATAAATAAGATTTTAAAGACTAAAAGTCATAAGGCAACATATTTTATACTAAGAGAGGATTTTAATATCTTCTGGAATTAAGAATTAAAAAAAATAACTTTTATTTATATTCTTTAGTCTGTATACATACCCTACCCAACACACCTATCTACTACTTGAACATGTTTGTACATGCATAAATATGTAGGTACTTTTGTACTGATAGAGTATTTAATGGCTTATTAAACACAAGGATGATTGATGTGATACTAAGGTCTGTATTGATTGCAAACATTACGCGAAAATGAAAAACAAGTCAAAGAGGAGGGTAAAATAAAGAGAAATTTGATTAAAATGTAGGTTTATGGAAAATGCTAAAAATAATGTTTAATAGTCCATTTCCACTAAAAGCTTAACTGCAGTTAAGAGCTCAGGTAAGTTTCAAGAATTTCAAAATGGGAAAAGAGGAAAGTCTTCTTTGTAGTAAAAATCGAGTCCGATACGACAAACATGCGGGAATAAGGGTTAAAATCTTGACATAAACAACGGAATGATTCGTTTAATTCAAAATTAGTTCAGCATGGCTTCACAAACAGAGGTTGGAAGCATTTTGATACTGCTCGATAGGGAATATTAAATTTTACTTTAGCTAGGAAGAACGGACCATTACTCAAGTCTGCACTAATTTTACGATAAATATACATACAGCGCTCGTTTGCCTATACCTAGCATTTCGCTACGACTTGCAAGTGTAGGCAAATTAATGAGCTTTTGACGATATTGTGCTCTGGATTCCAGTTAAAATCAGGCAATGCAAAAAGAAAAAAAGTGTTTTTAAATTGATTAAATTTTTTCTGAATGAGCTTAATTTTGGGCATTCCATACAATAGAACGGGCTAAATAACTCTTTGCATTCGGTCATAGAGGTAAAAAAAGGTCCATTGAAGAATACTGGACTGTAAGCCAATTAGATCGAGTTTACGGATGAGTAGCGGGCGTTATCCATTGTCAAAAGTTTAACCAAAATCGATATATATTTACTACATCGGTATGGGCGTTTTCTCTAACACAGTTTGAGACATGCGTTGTGAACTTCACTTAATTGGTGATAGTAGATTTTCCTTGAGAAAACCCGTGTGGAGATTGTTATATTGAAGAAGATATAGTATATGTCAGCTGATTAACAATAATTGCTTCGAATAATTTGGAAATAGCAGAGAGCTTCGCTAGTTTTTATATAAGAGTTTTACATAGAAGACCTGCTGTCGTTTTTGCGATGTGGTATTATGAAAGGAAAATTCCTACCAGGCCGACGGAAAAATGCCTTGTTTTAGTGGCAAGTTAAACATAGTTGTTAAAGGTTCGAAGATGTTCTCAGCACAGTGTTTCAGGAAGTAGGTCGGAATATGATCAGATCTGGAATATAGGCTGAGTTTATCGAACAAAGTTCATATGGATAGTCTCCACTTGTAGTGTAGTCTACAGAATAATAGGACCTTAAGAACTGGGAAAATATATTAGAAAATATATTAGCTTTGAATTTATTAAGACATAAAATGATTTGGGATTGTAAATTAAATGCTTTTAATTTTACGGCATCTTTATATATTGGCCAAAATTCAAAATTCAATGTTAATTTTTCTAAAATTAGCGTTCGCAAAAAACATATCTAATATTTGAACTATACCACCTTTTATTCTATACAACATTTAACTATTTATGCGTTAATTTAGCATAGAAGCGTTTTTTATTTAATTTTAATGAACCAACCGCTACACGACACATTGGTGTCATTCTACCTGCAATTAACCAAACTTAGCTTGACACTTAGTAACCTTAAAATACTCATAGAAAAAAACCATTTAAAACAATTTGAGTTAATATGAATTTTACATAGTTTTAATTGTTATGCAAATAATATTTAGAATCCGCTCGCGACCTCAAATTATCGCAACTCAATTTGCATATTGACAACTGCTAATACGATTTTCGTAAATATAAACATACGCACACTTGCATTTAATACGAATTTCGTTTTCGTGTATATATCCAGCACGCAAATGCAAATCCTCCAAATCGAGATTTGCACTGGCACAAGTACGAGCAGCGGGGCGTATACGTAACCTCTAGTATTCAAATAAACAAACAAATACAATTAGATACCTCAAATAAATACATAGTTACGTGTGTACATATGTAGTACTTGTATACTTATGTATGTATCTATAAGTATTTATATACAGGTTGTGCAACATTCGTTGAAATAGATTCAGTTGGCTGAGCTTTGGTGATTTTAGTTAGGAGACTAGTATTTAACTGTTTTATTTTCGTGATGTGTGAAGAGGTGACGCAGGCGATGCTCTCAAAGAACGTCAGTGCCAAAACTGGTTAAAGAAATTCCATGGTAGTAATTTAAATTGCACCACCGAGGCTGAATAAGTTTTAGGGCAACTAGAAATTTATAAAAATTTATTTTTAACCGACTTTCAAAAAAAGGAGGGGGTTATTAATTCTTCGGAATACATATTTTCTTTCTTTTTCTTTTTATATACGTTACCGCATAACTTTGGACCACGTTAACCGATTTTTTTTAGTTTTTTTTTGTAAGAAAAGGTTGTGCTTTTGAGGTGGTCCCATATTAATTTGCTACCAGATCCGATCATTGGATCATGAGGCAATCAACGGTGCTTTTAAGTTTTTATATGAGAAATGAAGTCGGTTTTGTTTTTGGCTTAAAAATTACTTGTTCTATATAATCTCCAAAAGCTCCAATGTACCTCTTACCTTTATTATAAAGGTGACTTTAACCCAGTGAACTAATATTCGCCGTCTTTGGTTTTGAAATGCTCGTCTACTGCCGCCTTCATTCCTTCTTCACTCGAAAATCCTCGTCCATGGAGGTTTTTCTTCAATTTAGAGAAAATGAAGTAGTCGCTGCGGTACAGTTCTGGGATTTATGGTGGAGCTTTTTACCGCTATTTCGTACAAATTTGGTCTCAGCCAGGATGCGCATTGCAACTCGCGTAGTATACTTGGGTGCATGGTCTTGCAAAAACAGGACTCCCTTTGCCTATCCGTTGCTCGGCTCCACTTAGCACTCTTAACGAAGTCTCTGTTTAATGTACTATCTAAAGGAAGATATTTGATGAACAGAGTGCCTTCATAATCTCAAAAACAATGGTAACGGAAGCTTTTGGACATCCTAACCGGGGATCATCTTCTAGCAACTGCCCTGCCATGCTTGAATACTCGGTTCCTATGTTTGATGGTGGCAAACGAAGCTCCAGACTCCCCGTATACTGTGGATATCTCTTCAAATATTTCCTTCGGCGTTTTTTCTTCTTTGTGAGGAATTGAATGACAACTCTTTACTCCGATTTCATACAATGCGCAGATAACTCACGCATGGTGATGTCTACGGCTCAATTCCTTAATTCGATATTTATACTGTTAAGCAATTACTGTCACGCTGGACAAAACATTAATGATACTTAAAAGTACATAGGCTTAATACATGTTAGCTTGCCCTAGTATGCATTTTTTTGGAAATCTTATTACATATTATGAAAACTTGTCGATAAACAAAGTCTAGCTCCTAAACTGCTAGTCCGATTTACTTTTTAATGATAGAAAATTTAGTAGGCTTTACTATATAAAAAAATTTTTAGGATTGGCCACCTCTTTTCAGAGAAATTTGCAATTAAGTTAGGGTACTTTTTTCATATCTTTCTTATATTCTCAAATCTAATTCGCATTCACCGCAAAATTCCACATTGGAATTCATATAAAAATTCTACAGATTGGTCAGTTTTTTAATTCAGTAAACTTTTGTTGTTGATAACTGTCTGTAAGTCAAAAAACTTAATGCTTCTGTGATGATTGACATATAAAAATCTGATTCTAACAAATTTACCAAAAACAAAGTAGCGGTGCTGCTGAAGTTGGTACCTTGGTCTACTCTAAATCGTGCCTGTATCCGATGCTTTTCAATCAAAGCGGTTTTTCTCGAAAGTCGAAAAGGTCGAAGATACTGATAACTGTGGTCTTTCTGAGCCTTAAAAAAATAAACCGATCAGCACCGAAAATGTTTGACGAGAATTTTTTATTTTTCTGGCATAAACTGGGCGAATGGATTTTTTAACCGAAAAAACTCGCGTCTTAGTTAGACGATGGTAAATTTTTTCACTCGCGTTAAGTGTTTCGCGAACAAGTTCAATTTGTATTCATTAACAAGAAAGACGTTAGAATGATAAATTATGGAGAAGTTTATTACTAAATAAGTTACTGCTCTTCAAATATTTTAATTATTAAATTTCATGGTATGTTACTTATTTTTTGTTCGTTATTTTTTTTATATACAAAAAGACTATTTCTCTTCTATCGCACAGCACTGTACCCTGTAGACATACGTGCATGTATGGATGTAATCCTATTTCAAATGCATTGAAGGTATGCGTGCATGTGCATTTCTGCCTGCGCACGAGTCCAGCTGTCACTTTACACTCGTTGATTTTTTAATTTTATTTGTTATTGTTATTTTGCAATGGATTTGTGCATGTGGCAGTGACCGCAAAAACAAATACCAATACAGACATATCCGAAAATAAGGTACGAATAAATGCAATAACATCTGCAATACATACATACATAGTTGCACTAACCACATGCGCTCAGCACCCAATATTTAAGTATCCTGTCCTGTCCACATACATATGTATGCGGACGTGTGCGTAAACACATTTGCGCATTTGGCCAGTNGCACCCAATATTTAAGTATCCTGTCCTGTCCACATACATATGTATGCGGACGTGTGCGTAAACACATTTGCGCATTTGGCCAGTGGCCAGCAGCTCTCAATCGTACAACAAACGATCTGTGATATTCACCACTACGCCACTTGCCACCATTAGCAAGCTTTCCACTTGCCAAACACACTCTATTTTGTTTGCTTTCCCTACATACACATTGCACATTTTATTTGTCAGTTTTTGCATAGCTTCGTTGAACCAGACGCCCACCCTCAACAGCTGCACAAATATAGGAATGTGGTTTGTGGGAAATTGTTATTAACTGGCGATGCACTAAAACAACGAAATATTTAGGAAATTGATTTAAAATGTACAAGAATTCATATTTCATGACTACAAATTTTGAAAAAGTGACCTTAAAGTATGCAAAACAAAATATTATGACGTTTGTAACGTTTTGTTATGTCCATAATGATGTGTGCCATCTTAAAAAAAAAAAATCATATTATAATGAAGTACAATATTCCAATTATCGCCACTGCTAGCCTCCGCTTTAAAAAAAAGGGTATAGGGAACAATTTTTAGGCAAAGATATCTACAATAATAAAAATCGGCGGATATTTTGCGCTTTTTGTAATTAATTGTTAGATTCCCAAGAAAACGTGTAGTCGTCTATGTACATTTACGATACACGGCGTATGAGTAACCTTTCTATCTGGTCATTTCTACACATAATAATACCTATAAAGGAGAATCTGGAGGAGTGACCATTCTATAGGGTTGCCACCTGTCTAAACAATTTTACGATCCGCACCGTTCGTTGGGTTGGCCTCTAGATAGGCATTATTGATTTATTTTTTATTTTTTAATATGGTTTCCAACTGTTAAGAAAATTACTATATTTAATCTTAATAAGCGCAGGTATCAGTTCTGCACCGTCACTGTCAAAGTCTTTTCAGACTTAGCCTCTAGATGTGCAATAATGTATTATTTTTTCGAGTATGGTTGCCAACTGTCTAAAAAATATAAGTATAGTGCGGATTCTTATGCAGAAAACGGAGCTATAAGATCTGTGCATTGAATTACCAAAAGTCAGATGTGTTTTATGTAATGTCATCAGCTTTGTGCAGTTCATACAATTATAAAAAA
>NW_016180993.1:0-6480 GCF_001687245.7 Rhagoletis zephyria | reverse complement strand
GGCAGAAAGATATATCAGAAAGCATCGAGAGCCTTAACCGCGTTAGTGGGAGACTTTAACCCGCTAAAACCACTTCTTTTCGTCCGGTACTACCATCAAGTATTTCGCCAGGAGCCCATTTGAGTAAATTGCACGAAAATGTCTAGGTCGACATCGTCAGTCATCTCAGTACGAACGTCGGGGTCTCCGTTCCTAGTCTCAGCCCGCACTTTTTATATTACGTAGTATATATCTCTAATCGATCTGCTTGTTAGTTTCTGCGTCGTAGCTGTTCGCTTACCCGCAACTGCTGCATAACTTCAGCTGATATGCTACAGATCGCCTCCTCCCACTCGATCATTCGCAGGTGTAAGTTTTCTGGTGCATGGTTAATACCAAAATCACATTTCAGTCTACGTCGTTGATAAGCTGTATCGCGGACAAGTAAATATCACATGTTCTACGTCTTCTTCGTTAATAACGTCTCGAATCAAGCCCTAATAGAAGGTATTATCTAGGTAGGGATACGCAATGTTCTTCGGGCTTGGATAAGCAACATGCTAGGCTGTAGAAAGATCTCGGTCCAATGGGGCTTAAACGAGGTTATGCGAGACGTGCATAGAGGCACACCACAGGGAGGGGTATTAACACCACTGCTATGGACATTTGTAGTAACTAAATTACTGACGAGCATAGAAAGAGGAGCAGCCACTATAACAGCTTGCGACGTTTCAGTTATCATAAGCGGCAAATGTTTAATAACTCTTAGCTCACTAGCGAACCAAATTCTGAAAGATATCATTGATTGGACTACACAAAAGTGGGACTGAGCATTAACCCAGGGAAGACTGGCTTAGTAATATTCACCAGGAAATTCAAGATACCAGCTTGGAAAAACCGACATTGGGGGAGACCACTCTTCAACCAAAGCCAGTCGCGAAGTATCTCGGAATCGTATTGGACAGCAAATCGTCGTGGAAACTTAATGTGGAAGAGCGGGTGAGGAATCACTGCATACATGTAAGAAGATGTTGGCCTGCACATGGGGTTTTCACTCGCCCTTTCAGATTGGATATTCACAGCTATTTATCACTAAGTCAATACTATTCTATGGGGTGTTAATATGGTGGACAGCGACGCAAAAGAAGACATACCTTAAAAGACTGGGCAGGGTTTACCGGCTCTAAATGATCAGTAAACGGTTGACTTGAGACAACACGGGTAGCGGAGCTACACGCAATTTTAAACATGCCACCCGCGGACTTTGTAGCCATCAACATAGCGATTCAGAACCTACGGTCACAGTAGTTTAGCGTCATCCTTAGCCGAGCGAATAGACTAAGTGATTCTGCGTCTGAGTCTCGAAAGGTCCTTGGGAGCTACAATAGAGGTTGAAGGTTGACGTAAGGGCGTGGAAAGGGAACGTAATGGACATCTGCACAGACGGTTCTAAAATTGACAAAGGTACTCCTGAAGTATGCTGCTCCGAACTCCAAATTCGTATGTCCTTCAAGCTACAGGATTATTGCAGTATTTATCAAACCGAGGCCTTTACAATAAATAAAGTATCAGATTTACTGCTTTATATTAATCCGCCAATCGAGCATATAAACTTTTACATAGATATTCAGGCGGACATTAAGGCTATACTTTCATACAAACTCGATCACCCTTACGGGCTGTAAGGAGGATACAAAAAGGCTAGCAGCGGCTAAAACTTTCCACCTATATTGGGTCCATAGGCGCAAGGGTGTGGAAGGTAATGAGAGAGCTGATGAACTAGCCAAGGAGGGTGTTATTTTAGACGTATATACCAATTCCTGTTCGGGGAAACTGAAAGATCACAAGATCTGCACATGTACCGCCAAGCATATACGCTTTAGAAAAGAACTCAGGGTTGCATACTTGTAAAGATTATATGTAGTGCGTGCGACTAGAAACTTACTGATTTCCTTCTGTCAACAAGAAGAACAGACTCGATGAATCTGGTAGGATTGATAAAAGAGCATTGGTTGCTATACAATTTTTAAAATTTAGTCTTGCGATTTAGCATCACGGTTTTCTGCGAATAGGTCAATGGTCTGTAAACTGAGGATTTTTTCAAGATCAGTCGTTGCGGTGGACCTCAGCGCTCTCGTGAAGCACAGTGCCGCGAGGCGCTGAACCGTTGGGCCGAGGTATGAGGACTTTTTTGCGGCATTCCACCACACCAAAGCGCCATAGAACAGTACTGGTCTGACCATTGCTCCGTAGCACCAATGCATCAAGGTAGGTGACAGACCCAAAGTGACTCCCAGCGTTCTTTATAATGCATAAAGGGCGCTACTGGTCTTTCTCACTTCCTCAACATTACGCTTCCACAGCAGCTTACAATCCAAAACTACTCCCAAATCTTTGTGTGGTCTTTAATTGACAACTCTATGCTACCTAGCGTCGGGGGGCTCCGCACTGGGACCTTACTTCTTCTTTTAAAGAGAATAGGGTCTGTTTTGTCTAGCCCCGCTCGAGATGTCCGTTGGTCAATGACATTCAGGGCGCTGCTCATTACATTTCTAATAGTCTCTAGATATTTCCCAGTTACTACCACGGCTATGTCGTCTGCACACGCCACTAGTTTGGGCGCTTTCCCCGCGAATTCCTTTAGTAATTTGTTATTATTATTATTTTCCTGTGGTCTCAAAAGCTTTTAATTCATAGCGAAAACCCTGGTTTTACGTCTATTGATTCGATGCTACTCACAATAGCTTCACTTGAGACTGTAGATTTCCCATTATACTTTGGAAGTTTTTGTACTCCCCCAGCTTCGTTTTCCACCAAGGAGCTTTAGATCTACGATAAGAGCGCGAAAGAGGGAGGATGCCTGCAGTTATCTCTCCAGTTATCCACACTTATGTATAAGATTGCACACTTTTCCTTCAGGGTATATGTACATATAAAGTTCCTTAAAAACATAAACCAAGTTTTCCGACTCCAAACAGCTCAAAATGGTTGACAAACGGTACGCACAAGAATTCTTTCTCGAAGTTCAGAGCGCATAAGGATAATAAAAAGTTACTCGGAATCCTTGGGTATAAAGACAACCCACATATATACCAAGTGTCCCCTTGCATAGATATTATATAGTTATAAACTGGAGCGGAAACGCGAAAAAAATAGTGAAACGGTGGAGAAATAAGCAACCAAACAGCTAAAAATAAAACCAAAAAAAAAAAAAAATTACGTTGTTGATTGCCATAACATTGAGTTCAGCATACAAAAGTGGCAACAACAATTGCAACAAAAGCAATACATAAATGCATAGTGCCAGCAATAGCCAACACACAATACTCACAACAAAGTAGCAACAACAGCCGAAGCAGATTTAGAGGTTACTTATGTGTGATTTAGAAGAGCACACGCGAATATGGCGGTGATAATTCTTTAAAAATTGGAAATTGTTTTCCAATCGATTTTGCATTAAGTCAAAGCCCTACCATTTTGGTTTTTTGTTACATACATACATATATATAGTGAATGTATGCATGTACAAACATACTTATTTTCTAACACTGATTGTTTCGCGAATAGCATAGAAAAAGTGTGTGCTCGGACGAAGGAAAGAATATTTGTGAAATATTGGCTGGAGTTAGTTTAGATTTTATAGATTCACATGGCTACAAAGTTTTATTTTTATTTTCGCATGCATATTGTGCATATGTGCGTATACTCATACACATATACGAGTGTGTGTAAGTTAAAGGAAAAAATCCGTAGATATTACTTCATGTTTATTTTATTTCCGCGGATTTACCTCGAAAGAGTGAAATTTTAGGATTTATCGCAGTACAAATTTTGGCTTGTTTTTTTAACGGCTTTTGCCAAAGGAGGAATGCAGTTTAATAAAAAGGACAAGCTTTCAAATGAAATAAAGCTAATATTCAGAGCCCCATTGTATAGTTAAGTGGCATCGACTCCTATATTTTTTTTTTTTTGAGGTCCATCAAACAGCATGGCTTCAGCTGTAAAGGGAATTTGGTAGAATAGGGCGACTGACTTTTCCTCGATATGTGCCCAGCTCAAATGCCACTCTGGAGTTGCATACAGGCCCGTCTCGAGGGGATGATGTGGGGGGTGTTCCCACCGGGCCCGAATTTTCAAAGGGCCCCGGATTTTTATGAAAATTAAGTTGGAAAATGAAAATTTGATTATTGTCCAAACTTGATAAGTTTTATTATTTAATATTTACATAAATAGTTATATTTTTAAACTTTAGAATGCATTTTGACGTAAACAAGAAAAACTATTTTGCGTATTCTGTGACCTGTATAGCAGAAACAACAGTTAGATGAAGTTTTTCTTTTAGCGAGAACATCATACTCCACATACTATGAAAGAAATTACTGAACAAGTATGGAGGGGAAACGTTGGAAATGATTTTGTTGGGGGTCCGTGCACATATTTACTCCCGGGCCCAGATTTTCTCTCGACGGCCCTGGTTGCATGCATTCTGTGACACCAGCCTCACAGCGTACGGTCCTTGTGGCTATATAGTCGTTCGTTTAGAGGGGCACGTTCGTACTATGTTACTCTGCCCTAAATCGTTAATTGCACCACAGGCCACAGACCTCATGCTACAGTATTGTTCCACTACCCTTGTGACCCAAGTAGTTCATTCTATTGACAATTTACGAATTTTCAGTTGTCCACTCCGGATATAGCCATTTAATGCCACTTATACGATATTTAGAGGCTCGCTCTTTTAATGCCGTAACTTCTCAAGAAAACGGGCTCTACATGTGTACATATATATTGGGCCTGTTGCACTTAAACTGTGGCGACTGTTAACTAGGTTGCTTCGGAGTATCTGTTCTTCAGACACATGGCAAACATCGTTCCGTGCTTCCTCGCTCGTTAACATTATCGATACCATATCTTCTGGTATTATACAGGAGCCAAAATTGCTAGTAAGTGCGTGTCTCATGGAGTTGAAGTGGGCTGATGTAGGATTCCCGTTTAAATGCGTCGATCCAAAGTGTGGATCCGTAGAAGAGTATTCATCGTACTACGCGTACTAATACTTGCTTAGTCTGTTGTCTTGGTCCTCCGACGCTCGTCATTGTTGGCGTATTCCAAATGATCCCGGAAGTAAAGGCGGTGATCAACCAGGACGCCAAGATACTTTACATATGGCTTGGACTCAGCAAGTGTATTTGCTATTACCACGACGCACACATCGTCCGCGTAGCCAATTGATGTGGCCCCTTTACGTGTTGCTAACAGCAGAATGCCGTCGTACATAATGTTTCATAAGGTAGGTCCAAGAACAGATCTCTGCGGTACACCTGTCGTTATCACGCACACAGCTAGTCCGTTGTCGCTATCACAGCTCAGCACTGTACCATTGAGGTAGCCGGATATTTTAGTTTGCTTTCCAGCTCTCAGTGTTGCATGCGATACCATCACATAGCTTTTTACACATAGAACTTTTTTTTTTTTTTGAATAGCATCCCTACCCAATTTGCCAAAGGGCGAAGACGACGTCGCTCTGGCGAAGTCGTTTTGGTGTACTCGAAACGAATCCGTTCCTTCGAATCCACAAGTTTTTTCAGGAACCTTCGGTCTTGGTTGGACAAGTTTATATATCTAAGTATAAATAAAAGTCATTCATTTGGATAGTAAACCGTTTTTATTGGGTAGGTTCAGAAGGTACAGAAGTTGAGCGCAACCGTTGCTAAGAATATCAATGATCGTAATGCGTCTTCTGAACGGCTTGATACATTAGCTGTCAAATTCAAAACACACAACACGTTGTCTCAAATGATCAGAAAAATTTTACGATCATCAACAACTGTTCAGTTGNTTTTTTTTTTTTTTGAATAGCATCCCTACCCAATTTGCCAAAGGGCGAAGACGACGTCGCTCTGGCGAAGTCGTTTTGGTGTACTCGAAACGAATCCGTTCCTTCGAATCCACAAGTTTTTTCAGGAACCTTCGGTCTTGGTTGGACAAGTTTATATATCTAAGTATAAATAAAAGTCATTCATTTGGATAGTAAACCGTTTTTATTGGGTAGGTTCAGAAGGTACAGAAGTTGAGCGCAACCGTTGCTAAGAATATCAATGATCGTAATGCGTCTTCTGAACGGCTTGATACATTAGCTGTCAAATTCAAAACACACAACACGTTGTCTCAAATGATCAGAAAAATTTTACGATCATCAACAACTGTTCAGTTGATCAGAAGTACAAAACAACGCGTTCAGAAGGTGTAATCGCAACAGTTACTGAGCTGTTGCGCCTTCTGAACGTGCCCATTATGACAATTTTTATTATGACAGAATACGGAATCCACAATGTACACTTGTACATTAAAAAAAAAAATAAGCCGCCTACATCTTTTTTTCAGTATTCATAATTTATATTATTATTTTTTTATTTTTTTTTATTTTTTTTATAAAGGTACAGTTCACTCCTTTCGCCTTATTAATAAAAAATAAAATTTGTGGGTATGAGGTTTTTTTTT
>NW_016180992.1:0-6480 GCF_001687245.7 Rhagoletis zephyria | reverse complement strand
AAAAAAAAAAACAAATACAATGTTGTGTGTAAAATCAAGAAATTTAGTAAAATTTTGTGAACCAATCGTACATGCGAGTATTGAATTTGAGAAACTATTAGAATTCAAAAGTAGTGAAAATTAGTAACAAAATATACGTGAAATTGAAAAGAAATTCCAATAATTAGCTTTAGTATTGTAGAAACTTATACGAGTGCTTATTGAATAAGTTAAAGTCAACAACGGAAATACATAGAAATTTAGTGAATAACATACTTCCATACATAGACATATTCTCTGCTGCAATGCCTTTAAGATCAAACGTCCTCTTGAATTTCTACACTTACCTATACTAATTACTTGCATTAAAAAATAACAGCAATTCAAATTTTATGCGAAGAACCTACGAACTTTTTGCACCTAACATTGGTTTATATATTTGTTATTTTATTTTAATTTTCATGGGCTTTCCTTATTAGTGAGTTTGATACGTTTGATATGCATGTACATATTTACATTAGGGTGCATCACCAAAAAAGTTTCCGTTTTCCAACGGAATTATAAAATTTATTATATTTTCATTCAGACTTACGCTAAAATATTTCGAAAAAAATTAAGATTTACGTGACCTGAACCGATTTGAAAATACCTCCAAAAATCTAAGTTTTTTGATTCCGTTGATAAAATTTTTTAAAAATTAATAAAAATATTTTTAAAAACAAATTTTATTTCAAAAAATTCTATTGTTGGAATTTTCAAATAGGTCCAGCGCAGGCAAATCTTCATATTTTTCCGAAATATTTTCACAGAAGTCATAAAGTTTATAAATTTTATATTTCCGATAGCAAAACCGTACCAAATTGTTTTTTGGATGGATAATATGCAATCAATACCCTCTATTGGCCAAGATTACACGTAGCCATGCCTAAACCCATTTCGCTGTATTCATTTAGCAACCACAAAAGCAAAGAACACAGTAACTCGATTGGATCAAAGAGAGAGAAGAAACATCAAAATATGGCATATGCGCATGCGCGTAATATAGAAAAATGTTTGCTATTTATGTATGTATGTATGTAGAATATTTTTTTTTTTTGCATTTCATCCTTAATTTTTGCTTTACAACCTAAAGCTAATTTTTGTACAGTGGTGGTAAAACATTTAACTAAGTTTATGTTTCTAAAGTTCGTATTTCTGGCTTATTTGAGATGTCCTGGTTCTCTAGCTTTTTTAAAGAATGATATTTAGTCCTCTCATTGCACTTTGAAATGTTCAAAAATTACTATTCGCTTAAGACGGCTCCACNATATGCAACTATAAGTGTTTTTCGAAAGTTAAGTTAAATAACTGCCGCTTTGTACTTACTTTGTAGCAAGTTTCTTTGCTTAGTTTACAAATTCGGTTACTATTTCAGTAGAATTAAATCCGCCTATATCGGCGGGCAGTAAAATATTCAATAATATTACAATCGAATGTCCCAATATCAAATTTTAGCAGCATATAAAAGTTTTTTTTTTTAGTTCAAAGCGAAAAAGGGTCGATCCCTGGGATCTTCTAAGGAAAAGTACTCGAAGTGCAGACAGTTTTAGACTAATTCGTCGTTATAATCTGCCCTATGCTGAATATCGTTATCGTCATCGTCGACGATCGTCAGACGTATGCCGTATCGTCACTTTTACTGACGATGACGGTATTCAGCATAGGGCCGAATAAAAATCATAATTTAATCGTTAAAATTGGATTTCTATTTTTCCGGTCACACTTGACCTTTATTTTTTGATTTTAATTTTTAGATACATTTTTATCGTTATTTGAGATTTTTATTTTTCGATAAATCTTTTTTCGTTATTTCCGATTTTGATTTATCTATACATTTTTGATCATTATTTATAATAGATTTCAATTGGTAATAAAAACGCAATCTCCATTTAACCGTTAATATTATCGAAAAAAATATAAATCACAAAATAAAGATTAAATTTATCAAAACAAATAAAAATGCAAATTTTAGGATTATTCTTGATCGAGAAAATAAAACGTATGATCTAAAAATTAAAATCTTAATATTGACGGTTATTTTCGGACACTGATAAAAAACATATTTTCCAAAAAAAAAAAACATCTCTTCGGACCTTTAACAGTGTGACGTTATAGCACATGTGCACTGCAATTATGTATCTATTTGCCTTTTCATAATTTAAGTTTTCTTTAAAGTATTTTTTTTTTCTCTCATTTCGATTTACCTATCTATATATAAATTGTTCACACCTATACCAAAGATACGAATTGTTCGTAAATATTACTTTTTAACTACACGTACGTACATACATTTTCTTACCTTTTATTTAAAATATTTTTTCGCTTTTCTACGTTTGTTTATATGAATTTTACTGTACTACTGTACCACTTGCAACTAAAGCTTGTAATATTTTACTCATAAATACATAAAAAAAAACAAAAAATGTACGAAATATTTCTAATCTAAGAGCTATGCCCATTAATCATGTACGTATTACAAACAAAAATCAAAACTAATTATTTTTTATATATTTCATTATTAATATTTTATTTACACACGTTTTTTAAACATATCTGTAGAATATTTTAAAAATTTATTAAATAAGTATGTACCTACCATACTCACGAAACAACATCGCAACAAAAAAATTGGAATATGGCGCTCAGCAGCGGGATTTTAGAAATTGCTACACAAAATTTCAGTCGTCGGGAAATCCATAAATAAATAACAGGTGTGCCCTAAACTATAAAAATTCTACAAAGGAACATTACTTGACCCTCTTGCTACCACTTCATATTGTCGCGCCATCAGCTTAATTTTTGCATATTTTTAGGCACACGTGCTGTTCATAGAAAATCTATAGAAAGCTTAAAAAGTTGGATATATTTTGGTTGTGACTGGCTTAAGGCTGGTTTTCATAATTTGACAACAAATTTTGTCAACATATTTTGACACAACTGTATCTCCTTTTTCCCCATACCTTTACCGAATATATTATGGGCCAAGAACAGACAGATAGCCAATTTAGCAGCACATGTACACGAATGAAGACCTATTCTGATCTAAATAAATCGATAATGGGTGGAGAGAACTTCCTACAAGACATTGCTGAGTACTTTAGGCAAAAATTCTAATGCAGGCATTAAATGACAAATGACAAAGTCGTGTCATTACATTAAAAAAATTGTCATTAAGTTCATTTCCACATGGCATTTTTTTAAATGTCGTAAATTTTTCGTCATTTCAATGCCTAGTAGAAATTCGGCATAACACATTTACACTTTTGTTTTTCATCACCGATGTATGTACATACATGCAAAGAAAGCTTTTAAAAGTCCTGCCCGTGAGCATGGCATTGTCTTAACACCGACTTACTCTTGGCGATTTCTACTCGGTTCGAATATAATGCTCAAATGTTTCTAATGTCAAGATAAGGCGCTGGCGAATTTATATAAGGTGGCGTTGATTCATCAGCTGTGAGTAGCGTTTGATTGTCAAAATTTTATATTGAGTGAGTGAAAACGCGAGAGTGGCCCACTAAAAGCAAAAAGAAAATACAAGTAATTGTTGTATTTGTTGAATCGATAACACCTTATATGAATTCGCTTTGGCGTTGTGGAGAAATGTAGAAACTCGGCTGTCAAAAGTTTTCGGAACCATGTGCTCAATAGGTTTTAGAAATTTGTAATTATTTTTTTTTATGTTATCTCGAGTTCACAAGTCAAGATATGACACTTATGTATTTGAATAGAGCAAAGTGTCTCGAGAGCGTTACACTTAATCATTATTATTATTAATAATTAGTCATTGCGAGAGACGTGTCGAATGCAAGTCGTTTTTCGAGAGTCGAATCGTAGCGAAAATTTCACGTCATTGCCTAAAATTTCCACTCGACTAGTGTATTAAAACGAAAAACTTGGCAGCAATGGGTAGTTTTCGACGTTTTTCGTCGTTTACCTATTTCTGCACGACTGTAGGCAATGCCAATGTTGTTGAGTCGTACAATTAAGTCTAATTCACGACCTACGCAATGAGGCTGAATATCAAGGCTATTAAATTAGACCAGTGCGAGAGTGTTATTTATCAGTCAAATATTCTAATTCTACTAAAATAAAACTGCTGTTAAGAATGTCCCACATCTTAAAACCTTACAAAAACGAAAATCTGTTGTTTTTATCGTCGCCGAACAAAAGTGATAGTGAAAGCCCTAAAGCTTAATACCGTTAGCATTTTGAAGGCACAAAATACTAAAGGTAAAGTTTTTTATGCTACCAGAAAAGCGTGATTCAAGTAAAATACCTGAAGAAAAATTTACGAGCTTTTCAGTTTATCTGAAAATGAAGTTTTGGGAGCTTTTAAGATTTTGTTTTCAATAAACTAAAAGCAAAAACGATCGCAGCACTGAGCACTGCTGCTTAACTACAGCAACAACGGCAACAACAATGACACCAACGTAAGCTGCAAGCTTTAGTTTGTAGCGATAAAACCGAGCTTTTCCTGCAACATAACTATAACAATGCGCGTACTTTTCGAAGCTCCTAAAACTTTCTCTACAGTCGAGCTAAAAGTCTTCGTTTTGTGAACAGGGATCGAAAATATCTCAATTCGAAAAGTCAGTCTATTTAAGATTTTTATATGCGATGCCTGTTAGCCAGGGAATGTTAGTCCTATATGAATCAAATTGGTTGGACTTTTTTCAAAATAGCCAGCAAATAAACCGTTTTTTTCCAACAAAAATTACAGGTAAATTTTAACTTTTATTTTTCTCGTCAAAAAGAAAAGTTGAAATTTTACTTTTATTTTTTCGGTCAAAAGTAAAAGTTAAAATTGGTCTTGTATTTTTTGGTATAATATAAATGTTAAAATCTGACCCACTTTTTTTGGTAAACATTTTTTTTTTTTAATAAATTAGGCTAAATTGTACGATTGGACAACATTGGCATTGCCTACTGTCGTGCTGAAATTAATAAACGATGAAAATCGTCCGAAAACTATACAGTGCTGCCAAGTTTTTCCGTTTTAATACACTAGCCGGGTCGAAATTTTAGGCAATGCCATGCAGTTTTCGATTCGACTCGACTCTCGAGAAACGACTTGCACTCGACACCACATTCGCAATGCGGCTGAGTATATTCAGTGAGGAAGAAAAGGTATGTTTAATGAAAAAAGTAAATTCACGAAATCGTAAAAAAAATTAAGGTATCGTAAATTTATTATAAAAATATAGTTCATTCTGTAATATAAACCGTTTAAATTTTAGTTTCATGTTTTATATAATATTTAGAAAAATTTCGCAAATTTTTAGCAAAATTTCAAACTTTTTGGTCAGCACTAAAATAAATTGGTATGCAGACTTATAGTCAGTTCAATTTTAGTATAATGTGCTGCTTTGAACTTGCTACAAAATCTCATAGATTATTGCTAATTTTGTTTTTTTTGAATACTTGCTTGATTTCTTCGATTCCAAAAAACTTCAAAAATTCAGAGTTTTTGTTCAAAATGAAATATCTATATATGCTACTCAAACGCCAAAAACTGCTGTTCAGTAATTAATGTAAACATTTAATTGTAATCAACTCACATAAACATTTAAATGTAAATCAGCTAAAGCGCCAACAGAGCCCTGAGGCAGTTATTCACGTTTCTTCACCTAACGGCTAAAAAACAAAGTGAAATGAAATTTGAATGCGTCATTTGAGCTTGTCGGATCGAAATTAGTTTAGAAAAAATTGTCTGGTATTTTTTTTTTCATTATTATAGAACTGAGCGTTAGAGGGTTAACACCTGCTGTGTTCTTGTATGAAGTACGTCATATTGGCAACCGCATGCGTTGTTGCATTTCAAAATCAACCTGCTCTTCTCTTCCCAACTTTATCAGCAAATTAGGGAGTACAAGTAAGGTAACATGTGGCTAGTTAAAAAAGCGATTTTATATATGTACATCAAAGCTTTTAAATGCTAGCTTGGTCTGGCAGTCGGAAATATAGCCTAACAGCCAGTTTCACCAAATTATTTAAGTTAAAATTACTATAATTTTCGAATTTTTGGATCCAATCACTTTTAATTTTGATTTAAGTGACCTATGCTCTTCACTTAAATAAAAATTAAATCAGAATAACCACACTCAGAGGTGTTACACGTTTAATCACCTGATCATTGTGTATCTGCTGCTTACTTGTATACCAGCCCTGCTTTTACAACAGAGCGTGCCAAAGCTTTCAAAAGCTCTCAGTACAAATGGAAGCATTCGCTGGCCTAGTCTGTTTTACAACCACTTTTTACTCACTTAATTAATTAGTTTATTGAAACTGAAAATTATTTAAATTAGAATTAAATACANCACGGAATATATCACTCAGTAGTGTAGTACTCCATATCAAGCTTTTCAGGCTTTCTGTGCTCTATACTCTACGCTGAGCGCCACATTTTCTATGCTCCTATTCCATCGAAAATCTACCCAGTAACCAAAAATTACTTTGAAA
>NW_016180990.1:0-6480 GCF_001687245.7 Rhagoletis zephyria | reverse complement strand
AACATAGCCCCCATACCTTAAGGTAAGACGTATTCTACGTCAAAACTGTCCCAACTAAGAGCAGCAGCAGTAATAAGACCCAAATGAAAATAAAAAACTCCATTTTATTATTGTTTTTGAATTCTTATGCGGGATACAGCAGTCTGTTTTGTTTCCTTTTGTGTACTTGAGTTTTTAATGATCTTATTTTTCGTTACTGCCACATTATTTCACTGTACGATATTTTAAGTGTGTTTTCTGGAGAATTGATGAAAAACACGTGAGCGCGCCGCAAAACGAGCAAACAACCAATTGGTTACTACTCCGATCAACAAGGCGCCTGAAGAAATTTCGTTCTAGCGGCGGCGACCGTGCAACCAATACAGCGGGCAGGCCGACAAATAGATGGACAGCAACCGGAAAGTAGCCACCAAACGCGCCACGAATGCAGGCACTTCGACCGGCCACGTGTGACTCAATAATCGACTTAACGAGTAACCCTAGCGACAATAACAGCGGTGGCGCTTTGTTTACCATTTGATAACAGTAAAGTAACGGATGTTGATTTCGAGTTGGAACTTGCAACAGCAGGAGGTATTTTTCTGTGAAGTAAACACCAAAGTTGACGGCGATTGGAGTAACGCTGTTAAAATAAGCGAACGTTGGTAGAATAATACGAAACGGGGTACTACAAAAGTGCTTGAAGGAGATTTCGAAGATGAACATTTTTCTGTTAATTGAATGAGAAGTCGTTTGAAGGTAAAAATAAATTTCATTACCTGTTATTTCTTGCGACATGCTGCCAAATGTTGTATGCCAAACAAGTTTCGCGCAACATGTTGCAATTGTTGAGACAGCAAAAGCTGCAAACATCGCTGCAATAAATGTTAACAGCTGCTTTTCTGTACTATTTGTTGCTTTTAAAGTTCATTTCTTCAGACAGCTAATGCGGTTAGCAATGATAAATGTGGTAGTGGTGAATTTTGTAACTTTGACTTTGCTTGGTAAAATCACCATTACCCCATCTTTACTCGCTGCTCATTGTTTTTACACTAATTCGAATGGCACATGTATGTTCAAGGCATACGCTTAACTATGGTTGGCTGATATGCTGGACGGCTGGTTGAACACTGCTGGCTTCATGTTCATTGCGCCAGTTGTCTTTGTTGCCTGCCTTTTTCGTCTTTTGCATTTACTCACAGTACAGTTATTTATTTACCATTGCATAAACTACATATGTACGTAATATATACTTATGTGTAGGTGAATGTGTGCACATGGTTTTGTCTTATGCTGCGCCCTCGGTGCACCGCAATGGCTGCCTGCACTGACTTGCAGNAAGCACACTTTAATTAATTATGTGTTTGTGCCTAACGCCTCTTTTTGGACTTATTTTTTTTTGTGATTTTCACTAACCGCTCATAATCGCCAACGAGTTCGTCGCTTAAGTCTTTTGTTCGCATTTGGCCTATTGTTGGTTAAAAGTGTAGAAAGTGTCTTTTGAGTTATATCATTACTAAATGTATCAATACACTGTATGTGTGAATTAATGAAACAAAGTTTTTCTGAATTTCTGGTTTATATATAGAAAACTAATTTCTCAATTTTCCAAGGTAAGCGTTTTTTTTCAATTTGAAGTTAGTGGCGGAAAATTGATTTAAATAAAAGTGTTTTTGTAGTAAAAAATTTTTTTACCATAAACGACCGCTGGGGTGCTTTGATGCAAAAACATGATGGAAAAGTAGAAAAAAATTGCTTTTCAACAATGTTTCTTCGGACGTCAGGGACTACCGGGCCAACGTGGAAAATATGCAAAAATCATTAAAAATATCGCTAGCTTAGAGTGAAAAGTGGCTAAGTCGATTTTTTAAAACTTTACAGAAAAAGAAAAAACGTTTTTATTGTCGTTCTCTTAAAGTATTTTGTAAAACTTTGAATACAACATTTTTCGTGTTTAAGGTAAAGCAAAGCTTCACACGAGTAAGGAGAATTCGATCTTTATTAAAGAATTTTGTATTATTTTGGCCTAATCAGATTTTCGGTGCCTCTTTTGGACTTATCAAATTTGCTTTTCATTGAATATAGACGAAAAAAAATTAAAAAAGTTCCTAATCCTCTTGTTTCCTGTATCAAAATATGAGTTTTCGCAAACGTGGACTTGGCAACTTTTCACTCTAAGCTAGCGATATGGTAAATAAACGTATATTATAATGACGAACAGACGGGCACGGCTGACTCGGCTCAGCTCGACGTTCTAATCATTTTGGTATACTTTTTTGATGGTTCTATTTCTTCCTCTTCTAGTACTTTTCGTTTTTTGGATTTGGGAGCTAGGAAGGGAACTCCTATATATCTGGGAAACGCCTCTGAAGCTTCAAATAAAAGATGACATTAAGGAAAATACGAGCGCTGGTCATAAGCCACCGCTGACTTCCCTCCATTTCCACTTGTACGTGTAAGAAAATTCTTTGCCGTAGCTATGGCACGCCACACACATAATGCAGTAAATTCCTTAGCGTATAGTTTGTAATTGAAGTTATTGCTCCACAACCAACATGACAGAAACAGTAGCGCGCGCTGCTCCAATAAATGTTAGTAAGTCGATCTAAGCTGCGTAAGATAGTAAGCCACAAGGTAGACTCTATTGCCTTTTTGCGGTCAGTTTTATAGCTTCGGCCTTGCTCTCTGTGACGTCAATCTGGCTGTCGTCACTCGGCGCTAATCTGCTATTTTTTCTGCGCTCGACAGCTAGTTCACTGCCCTCATATCAACTTGCTGGTTTAAAGCCCATCAGTGTAGCTGTCCACCTCTTGTCTGCCTGTTCTCGGTCTTCCCATTATCTGCCTATTCACAGACCTGTCCGTTGCTACCACATCGCTTAATCTTAATCGGGAGCATACTTTGCTGTTCCAGTTTATTATTATTATTATTGTTTTTTACTTTTTTTCAATTACGATGTAATTTTCTAAGCAAATATTGCTACTGCTGTATACGCGTATTATTTTTTTCATTTTGTTCTTATAAGTCGTTTGAGTTTTTTTTTATTTCTGCGTCTTACGCTCCGCCACTTGCTATGGCTATCGGCGTTCGCTTCTGGTTGCATTAAATTTCGGCTCAAGCGTTTATGGGCAATGCTGCAGTTTAGTGATTGATTTCGGAAAATTGCAGCCTTCTGTCTTCGCTTTATCTGCTCTACACGTTCTGTGGTGATTTAATGTGACGGTTTGTGCTACTAATATTTTATGCGCATATTAAGAATTTGAAATTGTATATTAATACATTTGGAGTGGAAAATTGCATTTGACACTAGAGTAACGAAAAAAAAATAGTTGGATTGAAATATCATTCAATATTTGGTCGAGCAACATTCCATTGCGACGTTGGTTCAAGTAGCGCCAAAAATGGCAAATTTTTAAAAATTGTTAAAAAATGTGGCCAAGGTCACAGATTAAGGGCCGTTTTCACCGTCTTTGGTTAACGCAAATCGTCAATTAAATACCGTTATCGAACTTGCCGGCTTTATCTTATATGCATGCAAAACTTGTATATGAAGTATGCACTTAGCTGGAAAAATGTACATTGGGCTCCCCTTTTAGATACACAAATGTAATTACAATTTCTATAGTTTGCTTGAAGTGCGATTCACAAGCCATCAATTGTTCATATCTTAAATCATTGATACTTATGCATATTGATTCAAGCACTTACAAAACCTATCCTAAGATAAACACTGCTTGAAGTAACTTGCTTGCTGTTAGCTGCTGATTGCTGATGGGAAAGAAAATTCTACTCGTATCTTCATTTCTTTGCACTGGAGTACTGTTGTTATTTTTTGCTTCTTGTAGTATCGAATCAAATTGTTCCCCTTTGTCTACTCCTATTGCTACCACATTTATCATGCAGCATGTTGCAACTACTGCTCACCTTGTAGTCTGATTATTTATTGAGTTGTTATTAGCACAAACTACTCTTGAATATATTACAGGCACTACAAGCTGAGCAGCTTAAAAATAGCTTGCGCTCGGACGGCTCTTCATCATTCCATTTACAATAAGTCGATTAACATATTTGTTACAAAGCCTTCTCCTCCTTTATCAAGTGCCATTGTTGGTGCTATTTCGTTGCCGGAGTGTGGTAAGTGTTATATTTAAGGTAGCAACTAAATACTTGAACATGTCTGTAGCAAATCTAGATGTTCTTAGAGTAGCAAGACTGCCCGCACGTTCCTTTATATATCCATTTGTGTCCCGGTACCCAGTAGAAAACGACTTGTCTATTGATGCAGATCTCATCTGATTTAGCTCTACTCTATCGTACGAAAAGTGAGTTTTTCCTCATAGCTGCTACCGCTTTAATGGCTGCCTGGCGTTCAATAAAGCTGTTAGAGAGCAAGAGTTAGGAAGGGTATAAATTTCGGCCTGAAAAATGCTGCATTAGTCTGGGAGTTTAAACGGATAATGTAGCTGGAGCTCCGGACTGAATACCATGGCTCCTACTTCGATTATCATTTTGAAGCCCGCTTTGCTCTATAATTACATTCGGAAAATTTTGACAGTTGGCCTGAGGAATTGCATAGTAAACTGTTGTTGTGTAAACTGACCTACGACTTTTACTTTAAGTGCTGACTTTCCCGCTGGTTCTTTGCAACTGAGCTTACTGGGTAGAGGTTTAGAATCCTTTTTAGTGCTGCCACTAAAGTGGTGCAAAGTGTTCCAATTATACCCAGACTATCTACCCCTATAGTTTATTGGCTTACGTTTTTTTTTGTAAGGCACTACACTATACCAAAATACCATAAAGCATTATGGCTCTTATAACTGCTGTGTAGACCCAGTCACTTTTTTGTGAAGAGTACCAAGTCTATCTTATCTGGGTTCACGTCCGGTATTATTCTCCTCCCAATTGCAGATTTCTCTCAGTGTCCTCCCGAGGTCATGATGGCTAGATCATCTGCATATCGACACCTGAGTGGAAGATAGACCTCTCTCGGCAGTTCGAAAACGCCCTATCTCAGGAAACTTTTCAAGAACGCCCTACTTCAGAATTTGATCGAAGAACGCCCTATATCAGAATTTTATTTAAAGACAACGTGCCTAAAAATTCGGTTAAGAAACGTCCTATCTCAAATGAAAATGTATTGAAAATGTGCTGAGTTAGGGCGTTTTAGAATCAGCAGCTGAGATAGGGCGTTTTTGAACCGAATTCTGAGATAGGGTGTTCTTCAATCAAATTCTGAGATAGGGCATTATTGCAGTATTACTAGCTGTGTAATAGTACCTCCTTGCTGCATGTCTAGGTTTATCTTAGCATTTTTAGTATTTTTATTTTTCCACCAATCTGAGAGTGAATCACTACGTGTTACCGTTTGAATAAATATTGATTTTATTGAGCTGCAGCGGCTGGCTAAGTGGGCAGTACAACTTCGCCCTAGACTCTTACTGGGAAGTGCTGCAAAGATGACCACTGTTGTTGTAAATTTTTCCGTTGCTTTTTTCACTTTATTGTATTGCATTTGGTTTTCACTTGCAGAGGTGTGCCTCACGATGACCGCCTTCTGGTAATGCCTCGTACTGATTGCGCCAAACTATTGCATTATTCGCCAGCTCTTTCGTGTGGTTTTGCAGTGTCTTTTCGTTTTTTTACACAATTTGTTCAAGAAGCGGAAAGCGTGTATTTTCTTTTTTGGGGAGTACACCTTTCATCCTTAGTAGGTGTTAATATGTTTAGAATAGTTTATCCAAAGTTAATTAAATTTTTACTCAAATGCTTTTATTAGAATGGGCTGCATATTGCCGCTTAATGGGTGTAAATACTAATGAAATTATAAAAAGAACTATACCTTTAAATCAATTGAGATACAAGCGGCGTATGCGAACTAAAGTTTACATATTTTTGTGAGAAAAGAAATTTAAAAGTAGGAAGTAAGATGTAAATTAAAACGGAAATGAGTCGAACTGAATAATGTGAAGGAAAATCCAAGGTTTGCAGAAGTTCAATGCTGATTTTAATCAGTTTCGAAAGTATCATTTAGGGAGACTTACTTAGACACTTCTTATGCAGTAAATGTACGCAACAAATTTAAAATGCTGGTTGCTCAAAGCAAATTACCACAGGCAACTGACGTCGCCGCCAGAAAATTCTTCGAGTTTGTAAAGGAAATAGCAGACGAGAAATTTGAACCTTAGACTTGCGAAAGTAGGACAGTTGGTAAGAGAATGCTTAAATGAATGCACCTCGTTGTTCTCTAAACAATTACGGCCAAAGGGGTCCACAAATAGTCTAAACCGTGCCGCTGCATACCTTATACAGATAGAGCATCCGGTCAGGAAATTTTTTAGAGCCGATAGTTGGCGCTTAGCCAGCTGCAGAAGCTTCATTAACCGCTTTTCCAACTTTGCAAGTCAGACCAGCGCTTGCTGGGCTCATTATGAGCCCATTTATCCAGTAAAAGCTCAGAGGTTGCAACACAAACTCCTATACCTTCTGTCAGTTGAGACGACT
>NW_016180989.1:0-6480 GCF_001687245.7 Rhagoletis zephyria | reverse complement strand
AATGTTCGGCTCCGCCCGAACTTAGACTTTCTTACTTGTTTTAATTCAAGATTAGCTGCCACAGCCTTCATGATTTGAAGTTTGGTCGGCCGTTTTGAGGAACGGGGTTCAGTGATCCATCTGTCTCAACTTGACGTCGTTCCGGTCAATTGGGCATTTCCAGAACAACTTTGCGGAGAATTTTAAAGTTGGATCTTTAGATGCAACCATACAAAATTCAAGTTGTGCAAGCACTGCTACCACAAGACCACCAACAACGACTACAATACGCTATTCGTTTTACACAATCAGCCACACAAATTGATTTTTAGGTAATGTTTTGATGTCGGCTGAAGCGCATTTCTATTTAAATGGTTATGTCAAGAAGCAAAACTGTAGATTGTGGGGCCGCTGAAAATCCATCGTTCGCCAGATTTAACTGCGCCAGACTTTTTTTTTATGGGGATATTTAAAAGACGAAGTGCATGTATATAAACCAGAGACTATTAGACAGCTGAAGCATAATAGTCGAGACGAGATACGGAGCCTGCAACCGTAAACATGATGCAAAGTTTTTCGACTATATGGAGGTAGGTGGAAATAATAGTACACCTGCACCGATTTCACTGAAACTTGACATCTGCTCTAGTTTTACTTCGAAATAGAGAATTATGAAATTTTGTAAGGATGGAATAATTGCCACGCCCTCTATTCTTGTGGGCGGAAACATAAAATTTTATCCGATTTCGATGAAATTTAGTTTGTGGCCTTTATTTTTTTTAGAAAAACCTAAATGTAAAATGTGGGGAAGATTGGATCACTATAACGTCCAAAACTCACAAATAATGTGGGCCCAGTCATTAAATGTGATGGGATTTTTGTTAATTTTTGTTTCCTGCTTTCCACTCTCAGAAAACAAAGGTTATACTATAAAACGCTGTAATATACTCGCCTTTTTCCCAATGTTTGGTGAGATTTTTTTATTGTTCGAAAAATGCTTTTCGCGAAGTTATGCAAAAAGAAGCTGAAAATCAAAAATAAATAAAATCAAAAATTACAAATAGTCGCGCACAAAGTTTAAATNGCAATAGATTCATTGATGCAGGAACAGCAAAAATATGTATACTAGTTTCAAAGTAGTCAGAGTAGTTTTACTATACAACGAGACTATTTTCCTGAACTTGCCATATCAAAATAAATAAAATACCTTTACATTTATTTTGCTATCTCTTCTCGTTTTATTTTGTAAACTTTTCCAAAACAGAACAGTGTGCGCTACTTTCGAATGGCAAAGTTTGAAAAAAAAAAAAATGTTTTTGATGTTGCTGGAACAGGGGCACGAATCTAAGTCGTTAACAATGGATATGGATGGCTAAATCAACAAGTTTGGAATGGGCAAATGAAAATGTGCAATCATTTTTGGTATGAAAACGGAGCAGAAAATAATGTTACTCGCGTCATATCGTTCATGACCGCTCTGTCACATACATACATGGCAAACATCGCGTATGAGTAACATTTTCCATGTTAATGGCTGTATTCACGATCCGGTGCATACTGCCTAGCATGGTGCATAGATAGCATATGTTGTTCTTTGAACGCATGAAATAACAGCAATCATGCTATTTATGCTATCTATGCACCATGTTAGACAGTATGCACCGGATCGTGAATAATTTAATACAATAAAGTGCAAACGATTTTCCTATCTCTTTACCTTTTTTTCTCTGTAAAGACCAAATTCACGCATATGTACAAACATGAATACATACCAGAAAAGTTTCGAATATTTGCATTCGCATTCGTTATCCGAATGATTGGCATCATTTTACGCATCCGCGTTCTCATCAAATGATACGAACGTTTTGTAAATGGGAATGTGTGCACTCTAATATTCTTGAAATGGTCCTAAGACTGTTTAACCAGGGTACGGACAAAAGCGGCTTTTAGCTTCAGGCGCTAAACGGTTAAGTAGTATATCAAGCTACATTGAGGGGCCTTCAACAAGTACTGATAAAAATCTTATAAGCAACCTAGAAATAATTAATAAGAAATAGCCTCATCGGAGAAAAGGCGGCATATTTTTTTTATTTTTTTTTTTGAAATATAATATGCCCCATTTGAACTTTGGCGACTACAATAAAACTCTATGTAGGTTAAGCACTTGTTCAATGTGCTAATAATTTAAAAAAAATTGTTGAGTAATAAAAACGATAACTTAAGCGGATTTAGCTTTTTTAATGTTATTCCTAACATTCGCATTCGCACATTCGTATTCCGGAAAGTGTGAAAATGTGAAAAATATGACATTCGGAACATCCCTAATAAATACATACTTTAAAAAATATTGTATTAAATAATCTATGTTTATGCTTATAAATAAATTTGATTTTATTTTTTGCGATCTCTGGTTGCACCACGCTCGCTGCGAGTCTGCGCGGCAAGGGGCATGGAAGCAAATAACTAGCGACTCCGTGCAAGTTTCCGTATTTTTTTTCTTTTAAATAATGTATTATAGAATAAGGATTGATATGCAATGTAAACGATTAAAAAACCTGATCGAAAAGTAATAAATATTTTAATTTGTTTATACAAACTTTTTATAAAAATTAATTTTTTTTTACAAAATAATTGTTATTTGAAAAATTTAAACAATCTGGCTAAAACTTGTCTGATTAAGTATTATCATGAAAAAATTAACAAGATGCATACTATGAATTATTGGATAAATAATAAGTAATAACTGAATTCATCAAAAAAAGTTATACATAACAATAACTCTTGTAAAACTTCGAATTTTGCAAAATTGCTCAAGTTAAAATTTTTCGATGATTGTAAACCGAATAAAGTGATTTGTGCGTAAATATCTTGGCCGTCCAAACTGTGTGGCCCACTTGAGAGATTTTCACTCTTGTTTATGTCAATATTTTAACTTTCATTCCAGCATGTTTGGCGTATCGCACTCGATTTTTACTATAAAGAAAACTATCATTTCCTCTCTCAATAATTGAAATAATATCTTTAGCATGACCAATGAGCTGATAAATTTGATTCTCTAGCTGAATAGTTTTAGATCTCGACATTTAACAAAACTCCTTTTTCCAGGACTCGGCACAAAAAAAAAAAAGTTCCGTACATCATGCGGACTGCGGCCCTCGTGTCGGTTGGGCGCGAAAGGAGAGTAAAACCACTGGGAGTAATTAATAATTACAATCCCCAATCAGCTGTCGAATATGAGTAACAGTTTTAAGTACCTAAGTTATTTAAGATCAATAAATGGCTTTGGAAGATGACACCAGTATAGCCTCCAAAAAATAAATAACTTTGCTCCAAATTTATTTATTTCATTACTTTTCTAAATATTCGGTTATGGATTATATAAAGTATGTTGCCATTCGCATTTAAAACCGCGTACATATATACATAGATATATGTATTTACTTGCTGAATCAGAGCTTGTTGTGAGTTGATTACTGAGCTATTCGCCTACATTCTAGCCCCCAACAATTTGCAACTCATGATACCCTTATCCATATGAGCTAGCACATATGTACATACATATGTACATATGTTATAGAGTTACACCATGCGATGTATGTATGTATTTCTAATGGGTTTTCACTGTAATTAAAGAGTTTAATGTGCCGTTATTGACGTTAGCTGCACCAAAGCCACCCTTTTTTTGATGTCCTTGGCGTCATTGTGGTTGTTGAAAGAGTAGCAAAGCGTATACCCGTAGGTGAAAATCCGACTGCGTATGGGTGTGTTTGCGAGCCACTTACATACACATATGAGTATGCGCTCCATACATACATACTTTTGCGTAGATATGTACATTTTTATGTGTAAATGTAAACATACATACATACATACATAATGTGCATACTTGCGCGCATTGGCGAGCTAATGGCCATTCAACAAATGGGTGTGGAATGAAAATGGCAGTTTAACGTGAGAAAATTAATGGCATTTTGATGTTATTGCACGTGAGTACTTTTCGAATAGAAACACATACAGACATGCTTACAAACTTACATTATATTTTCTATTGTTTTTCAACTTTTTTAGCTGTGCTGCCGCTGCTGTTTGTTATTGTTGTTATTGGCATACAGTTCAACAGCCGGTTAAACCAAAGACACCGGGTATAATACAACACTTGACCAAGGTGAACGCTTTTACATTAATAGCTTTTTATGAATCCGAGTCTTATGCTTGGTGCTAACAAAAAGGAAACTGTTTGAAAATATTTATTCGCGCTTATAACTTTGTGTACATATATGTACATATGTATGTGTATAGAAAATACGATTATACAATTACGATTATAAAATTAAATTTTTTGACTCGATTTCTAAGATTCTCCTTTGTAATGTTTTCCTGTAGTTTATGTCTGTAAACCATTACCGTGAATAGATTTCCATTAAGAGAAGCACACACCACTAAGGTAGAACTGACATTATATGTCCCTTCAGCACATATATGTATGTTTGTACTACACTTAAACCTGAAGGCAGAAATAAGCTATGTGGTCAATTTGTTCTTCAAAGGAGTCAGCTAACAAACTCCTTAATTGTGGTGAGATGACATCTAAACTGTCACTATACTGCATTTGTCGCTGTTCCATCCTCCATCAAATTCGCAAAATTATACTCTTGGGCACAAACGTCTGTCGTTTTGTGAGCTTGATTACTAAATTCTAGCATAAGTATTTTCTTCTACCTTATCCCCTTATCTATTATGTTTTCAATTTAGACCCGAGTACATTGTTTAGTAAAACGGACTTGCTTCAAGCCAATCGAAAAATAGGATAGGTATTCTGGTGCAAAGAGAGTTTATAACTAAACATAATGGTAAGTGGATTAATTAACTGATTAATTTCGAGAAAATAAACTCAGTATATGCATACAAGTTCCCGCGACATGGAAATTGCATTTGTGACGGTAATGGTAAAGGCAATGCTAATGATAATGGTACTGATAATAGTACTGGAAATGGTAATTGTAATGGTAAAGGTAATGGTAATGGAAATTGAAATGGTACTGGAAATGGTATTGGTAATGCTAATGAAGATGGTAATGATAAAAGCAATGGTAATTGTAATGGTAATGGTAATTGTAATGGTACTGGTAATGATAATGGAAATGATAATTGTAAAGGTAATAGTAATTGTAACTCTATGATAAGCG
Organism: Rhagoletis zephyria; assembly: GCF_001687245.7. Lineage (NCBI taxonomy): Eukaryota > Metazoa > Arthropoda > Insecta > Diptera > Tephritidae > Rhagoletis > Rhagoletis zephyria. Next base: position 1,315 of record NW_016180989.1, on the reverse strand, counting down.
TCGCCTGGGTAAAAAATTGCCGTAAGCGCCATTTTGACGATTTTTATATATGAAATTGGATATATCCTTTAGTTTCCGAGGTACTACTACAATTTTATCGTTAATTTAGAACAAATTTAATAGAGAATCCAATCGTATTAAACTAGTCAAAGTCTCTCAAATGGTATTACTAATTTTTGAATACCTCCTTTAGTTTTCGAGAAATTGATTAAAAAGTGTCGTTAACTGTAGTGTTGACGGATGGCGCACACAACAGAATTTTACTAAAGAAATCCCTTATAAACTCAAAAATAATTAACAATAACAAATACAGATAAAGTAATTCAGATAAAATCAATCGTCGCAGTTTTGGGAAATTGCATTCTAAACTTCAGTCGATCTTTTACCCATGCCACGTATGGTAATGTGAAGTGGAGTGCTTAGAGTATACCCGCTGTATGGAATGCTTGTCGCAAAAGGCGTTTAAAATCCACCGGTACGCGTGACTCAACAGAATGTTTGCATCTCGGGAATTGGGAAGATGGCGGAGAGAATATTCTCTGAAGTACCGACTACCTTGGCAGCAGGTCTAAACTCCACTCTGGCTGCAAACCATGTTATGGATAAATTTAAGGATTGTACTACAGGTGGCAACAACATGAGTGGAAATCCACCCGAACTAGCGGCAGGATCATTGATTCTGCAGAGATCAAAACTCTCAGTGTTTACGCGAAGGAGCGCATCCTGGACGAGAGGGGAGTAGCTTTGCCGCTTCCCTCTTCTTCAGAGCCGGAACTGGACCCTCCGCTTACAAGGGGTATGAGGTGAGAAGACCTGCTAACGACCGCAGGATAGGAAAGTCCACCTGTGTGGCTGCTGGAAATCCTCCTGCTGCTATTTCTCCCAAGGTAGCACTGCTTACGAAGCTTTCTTCTACTGAAATCAGTGTCCTCAATCTATGGCGGCTTCTCATTCTTTGAGCGGACGGGTGATCATATTTCATGAGAAACCTTGGCCAGTAAATGCAAGGCAAGTGGGTGTATATTGTCTTGTGGGCTAAACATTCTAAATGTGTGTACCAAACTCACGTTTGTTACTTCTAGAAGGCAAGACGCTATTGACCTAACTCCATCCAAGTCCCGGCGAGATGTTCAATTTTAAATTGGTGAGTGACTGAGGATTAGATCTCGGACTATAGGCATATTGAATTTCGGCTTGGCAAAGAAGATATGTATATAATCTGGGCATGTGTTTAATCTTCCAAAAAGGGATTGGCTGTGTTTAGGCAAGGAGCTTCAGAACTCGCAGTCCGGTATGTTTTGAAACGAAATGCGGG
>NW_016180987.1:0-6481 GCF_001687245.7 Rhagoletis zephyria | reverse complement strand
CGTCTAACAACTTAAGGAAAGCTTGAAGTCAAAAAGTTGCAATCACTGCTTCGCCAACCTACTCTCATGCGATCAATACTGGCAGTTGGGTAAAAAAAAATGTATGAAAACGTCAATTTATAAAGCTCTTTAAACCTATTTTATTTTTTGTGAATAAGGCCATAAGTTTTTAAAAATTAATACGAATAAAAAATATGTACATATTTTCCTTTAATAAAAACCAAAAATTTAAGGAAAATTAAATAACAAAAATAGAAAAAATTGAATCAAATTATAAACAAAATATTTTTCCTTTAAAATAATAAAATTAAAAAAAAAAAATTATCAAAAAAATAACTTAGAAAATAAATGAAGTTAAAAAAAAACATAGATGTTTCCTTTTAAAATAATGAAATCTAAAAATTAAAAGAAAATGAAATTTAAAAAAAACATGTTTCTTAATGCAAAACGATTAAAAAATATTCTTCTTTTAAAATAATAAAATTAAAAATTAAAATGAAAGGGGGAAAAAATATTTAAAAATAGAAAAACTACATAAGCTAATTTTCTAAAAAATTTTTGAAATTAAAAACAGTTTCTATAAACAATAAAATAGTGAAACTTAACAGAAAACTAACTAAATAAATTAAAATATTTAACTCAAAAAGTAAAATGAAGTTTCTAAACATTAAATGATATTAAATTTTGTTTAACACTCTAAAATCTAAAAATTAAAAGAAAACTAAATAAAAAAAAACATTATATTAAAAAGGAAAAAGCAGAATAAATTCCTAATAATTAAATGAAATTAAGAAAACTATACACTTTTCTTAAGTGTAAGCGCTAAAATGTTAGTAAATATTTTGCTTTTTAACACAATAATGTTTAAAATTTAAATAAATAAAAAAATACACACGCTCTATAAATTAAGTGAAATAAAAAATAATTTTGTTTTTAGAAAAATAAAATTTAAAAATTGAAAGAAACTGAAAATCCGATTCCCTGTGAAATGCTATACGTATTCAAAGCTCATCCCGTTCTCGAAATTTAGGTGCCAACTAGGATTCTAGCTTTAAGTGAAATTAGCTTTAAGTGAATCTAGCTTTAAGTTAAAGTTTCGAGAAATTGTGGGTTCCATAATCGAAAAAGTTTGCATGTCAATTTGAATCCACTGGCGTCGAAATAAATTGAAAATTCGTGAGAAGAATAACAACGCAAAAGCATGTTTAGCTTTTAGCTTTTTTATTTATTGAAATAGAAAAATTTTCGCTGTAAATTTACGCGTCACCTTCGACAATGTGGTATAACTTTTCTACAGCATTTTACACAGACTGCACCACTGTACACCCAAGGTATAAACGCTTTCAGAGAATTCACATTTAAATAGCCATTAAGCAGTCTCGGCTAATCATTCTACTTAGCATACGTATTACATATTTCCAGTTTAAACTACCAGGCGACATTATTCAAATGCAGCGGCGAGTACAAAGTTCTTGCTGAGGCGAGGCTGCATAAATAAGTGAGTATGTAAGTATGTAATACTATGTCTGTATATGCTTTCTGCAAATCGAAGCAAAAATTTAATATGCAATCGGAGAAGTTTTTAGCGTCAAGTAGCAAATTTCTGCATAAATTCACTGTACAGAGCAGCTGAGATTGTGTTAAGTTTATGAGAATTTATAGCAAATATACCCTCATCAGAGAAAAATAAAAAACGAGACGTTTAAGAGGAAAGGTAGTCAAATTGAGAACTAGAATATGAAGCTCAAGAAAACAGAAAAACAAATGAATAAGCATGAGCATCCAAAATAAACATCAGCTGAATGAACCGTTATAATCCATGCCATAAGCCACCGCATTCAATGAGCTACGCAATGCCAAAATATCACAACAAGCAATTCCATTTAGCCAGGCAGTAAAGTCCAAATCAATTACTCTACTAAATCCTATAGCGCAATGATGGCAACGTCGCGACGTACATACGTACGCAGTACATTTTTCGTCAATTGTAAAGACGAAAAGTTTTTCCCCTCACTTTATGTGCTAGCATGTGCGTATTCAAAACTAAAGCGTGGCGAGGTGACGAATACGTTGATGTATTGTCACACTGACATATTTAAACTAAAGATTTTTTTTGTTTACTTGCTGGTGATATTGTTTAGTTGCCTTACTTTTTTTAATATAAGTTTCTAGTATTTGTGCAGCTACCACCATGCAAAAATCGGCTTCTTTTGATTTGGATGGATTTTGGTCGGAATTTTTCTTTTATCATCCATATAATGCCAAAGCTAAAATAACTTTTTTTTCGAAAGTTCACGATTTCTCCGATTTTGCCAGTTTATTTTATGAAAGTCTCAAAAACTAGTATTGTTACAAAAATGTTTCTAGACTCGTTTTAAAGGTGATATTTGGAGCTACGTATATAAAAAGAATGTTTAAAAAACTCGGAAAATGAAAAAACTACTGTATTTATTTATTATGAAATTGAAAAATCGTCAATGCAAAACTTATAAATATTTTGGCTCAATTTTATTTATACAATACCTCTCACTGACCTTAATAAATCCTGAAATTTTCAAGAAGGTGTTTTTTAAAGAAAAACAATTTCTGAAAAAATAAAAATTTTCAGCAAACTCTAATTTAAAAATAAAAAATAGTTAAATAATTGTTTAACATTATTTAGAGTTTGCAAAAACAGTTTCCAAATTTAAAAAATTCGTATCACAACTTCTTGAAAATTTCAGCATGCTTAAATACCACTTGCAGGTATTGTAACAATAGCGCATACGAACTGTCAGATTTCTCGCATCCCTAAAAGAACACTACGTGTTGTATAACGTGTTAAGTAACGCGGATTTGTAACGTAAATGCATGTTATACTCCCATAGAATGTTTACGTTAATTTCCTAAGGGCGACATGAAAAATCTAACAGGATTTCGTGTTATTGATATGTTATTTGTAACTTATGTCTCCTGTACGTGTTTCAATTTTGACATGTGGCTTTGAGTGTATTGGTGAAATATTAGAATGTATTGGAGTCTGTGTTAGTCGTGTCTGGTAGGTATGCGAAATCTTATCACAGAGAAATTTTTCTACATGGGCATTTGATCGTATACTGAAAGTGCGAATTTGTTGTAAGTTTTTTATAAATGTTGCGAAAATTCTATTTTTTTGCTTTATTGTGCCTGAGCAGCGTTTCTCCGAATAACACCACATCTTTCCTACTCGGAATCAAAGCAAATATGAAGAAATAGTTGCTAAACTCATGGTTAGGTATGCGATAAATGGTATGAGATATTTCTTACTTTATATCGTATACTTTCTGCGATGAACGGTCTAAATCTGCGATACATCTCTTATGGTCTGATTATGCAAACTTCGCATAACTTCGCCCAACTTCGCATAATCTTCAAAATGTAATTCTTATACACTTTGTATGTATTTTGTATGTACTCCATTACCCAGAAATTAGCAGAACTTTTAATAGGTTAGCGATCTGTTGAATTTAGATTTTGTTACATTTTTATTGTACTGGTACAAATGGTTGTGCGAAATTATGCGAAGTATGCATAATCAGATCTTTAATACGATGTTTCGTATGCGAGCGCCCATAGCAGGTATAGACATGCAGTAGAAAAAATAAAAATTTTTATAAGTCCTTCCATTAATGATTTTTTTGAAGTGAAACTTCTTTAGCGGCGGTTGGTTGGTTAGGAGTAAATTGGCAAATTCAGCGGAAATTGCACACGGAAATGGTGCAACGGAAGTGGTGCAACGGAAATGGTTGGTACTTCTTGTGTGTACGCATACGCAACTTGCTAATAAAAGGTTAGAGGATAACACTTAGAAATACCAATACAAGAATGAAAGTAAAGGTGAGTACGTACATAGATAAAGAAAATTATAAAGGCAAAGGTAAAAATAAAAACAAAAACAAAGATGTGTAAAGATAAAGGTAAAAACGAACACCAAGGTAAATTTAAAAACTTTACTTATATATATAAGGGCAAAGGTGAAGGGGAATATGTTGATGAAGAAAATGATTAATGTAAAAGTAAAAACAAAGATGAGGATGAGGATACCGATAAAAGTAAAGATGAAGATAGTGGAAGAAAGATTGAAATAAAGGTAATTAAAGAGGAATGGATATAAAGAGAGACACAGAGACTCAATCTGGGAACTATTTTGGGATTTTAGAGATTTTTAGAGATTTCCGGGATTCTCGAGACATCGATAAAATAATCGATATTTTTATCGGTTTTGTTTTCGATATTTTTTATCGATTTTGAGATCGAAATTTTTATCGGTATGGTTATTAATTTTTCTATCGATATTTTCGGGACTTTTCGATATAATAATCGATATTTTTNGAAATAAAGGTAATTAAAGAGGAATGGATATAAAGAGAGACACAGAGACTCAATCTGGGAACTATTTTGGGATTTTAGAGATTTTTAGAGATTTCCGGGATTCTCGAGACATCGATAAAATAATCGATATTTTTATCGGTTTTGTTTTCGATATTTTTTATCGATTTTGAGATCGAAATTTTTATCGGTATGGTTATTAATTTTTCTATCGATATTTTCGGGACTTTTCGATATAATAATCGATATTTTTATCGGTTTTGTTATCGATATTTCTATCGATTTGTTATCGATTTTATAAACGATATTTTAAGCTATTTTGTTAGCAAGATTTGTTATCGATATTTATCGATTTTGTTGTCGATATTTTGGTTGATGTTACTATCGATTTTGTTATCGATAGAGTATAAAGATAAAAATGAAGATAAATGAAAACGGGATAAAATAAATGTAATTAGAACAAACAGGGTAGATGTAGGGATACATATACATATAATTGAAAAATAAAAATAAAAATAACCCTAAGCCAAAGCAGATGTATGTATGGACATTTGTATATTGGTTATGAGACAAACTAAATATGTAACGTAAGTTTCACTTCTCCAGTGTGGCCCAGGCGCACTTACTTTTTTTTTATTTCGAAATTCTGTAAATTTTTGTATATCGATTTTTTTTTTGTTATGTATCTTTTCTTTATGGTACTAAATATCACTTTTAAAACGAGGCCAGAATCTTTTGTAAATATATAAGTAATTTTTAAGCACAAAAAAAACAAAACCGACTTCAATTGTCATATAACAATTTAAGATTATTGTTGTTTACCAATTTTACCAGTTTTTGTCACCACGACTCTAGGTACGTTGGTAATGCAGTTAAAATATTCAGCAATTCAGCTATGAAAAATTGTGGAAATGTTGGCACTGCATATTTCATGGGGCCGCTTATGAGATGGTGGCTTTGTTTCTTTTATTTTCTAGCAGATAGTTATCAGGAAGTAGAAGAATGAGAAAATTGGAAAAATTACGCTCACAGAGAGCCAAATAATGAAAAAGTAAAGAAACGCAAAACTAGCAGAAACTAGCAAGTAATCAGCTGATCGGTGTATTTGGCTATTGAAAATATTTGGCGCGAATTTTTGTTTATCCATTTTGACAGCTGCTAGTTTCTGCTAGTAAAAATTTTACTATCGATTTTTCATATTTGATTAAATACAGATTTTCAGTATTTTCTTTACTAACCTTTTAAGGACCAATGCAGCTTATAGGCAACATTGCCATTTTGATTTATAAATTTTGTTATTTGGATTATTTTTTTAAAGGTTTGTTTTAGTTGAGACTTTTCATTGTGACTACTTGTGTAACATAAATGTTGCTTAAAGTGGTTCTGCAACATAAAAAAAAAATACACGTAATCAATTATATTTTTTTTTACAAAAGGGTCAGTTTATAAAATATAATAAATAAAATGAAATGGAAACATAAAACCTTGACAAATGTTTTTTTTAGGAAAGTTTGTAAACATTTATAAGTAATATTTCATAACGGTCAAACCAAAAATCATATATGTTCACATTTTTTCCTTATTTTCTATGAACCATGGTTATTTTTTTTTCTTTGAATTTTTTGTTAAAATTGTGGTTTTTTTTCATCAAACCATCAAACCAAAATTATAAAAAATAATACTAATTCCCCCGAAAAAATAATGGATATGAAAAAGATATTTGTGAGATAATTTTTCAATATTTTTTCTCTTTTTCTTGTTCAAAAAAAAAAACTTCGTTACAAGATGTATTTAAAAAATGTTATGTCCTTTTATTCTATGAACAGAATTATATTTTCATATTAAATCCCTCAGAAATGCTCCCACTTTTGTCCACAGAAATCTGGTCACCGTAGTCATACATCTATCGGTGTATGCAGCTATATAGAGAGCGGAACATCGATTCCGTCAGAAGTTTTTCCCGGTATGATTCTGCATACCACGTAGTTTTTATTGTATAGGCTGGCTTGCTCGTATTTGCGCTCCAATTTCTTATAGAAAAGGTCTTCGGGTTTTCTTTTGCATGGGGACGTGGGCAAAAATTTCCAAGATGTAACGGGTGATTTTTTTGAGGTTAGGATTTTCATGCATTAGT
>NW_016180985.1:0-6482 GCF_001687245.7 Rhagoletis zephyria | reverse complement strand
ATTGTTAAATTGTTCTTTTACATAAAAGCACTTGGTCATAATTACTTTTATGAGGCAAAATTATTATCGGTTTTAGTTAGATGCGGAATTTTATAGAAAAAAGCATGGTATCACTGAATGTTGAAGGGCGAAAGGTGAAAACGTTTTAAGTTATTTTTTATGCGCTATCGCATGAGAGGGGCTGATGTGGTTTTTTGCCCTGCACAGCTGATGAAGGGTTGCAACCTACCACACGGTTTATTTAAACGTTGCACAAGATGCAAAGACAAATTATTTATCACTTTTATAGTTGCCTTAGCAGAGGCTTGAATTTATTTTGAACCTTACTCCAACCCCCCGGTGGTCAGCGAAACTTTCTGGAGGGAGAGCTTCAACCAAACGATTCTTTAAAAGAGCCTGGAAAAGCAATATGTCTTCCGACTACGAATCTGAAAAAGCTAAACTGGGATCTCAGAAATCCCAAATTTGACACCCGAAGAGGGTTTCATTCAAAACCTACTGCGGAAGCGTACAAGTTTGTCTTTAGTAGCCTAGATTTAGATGCACTCTTTCAAGAAGCTCCACACTATTGGACTATCTGGGAGAATAAGCAGAAAACTAGATTACAAGTGAGTCTAAAAGCATAAACAGACGGCAGACAGTTGATCCGGATCAACGCGGGAATTAACTACAGTTGACCCGGATTAAGTCCGAGTTAATCCGAATCAACGCTGCTATCTGTTTAAGCTTTAAGAGTCGCTTTAGCTTCTTATTGATGTCCATTCGTCTTGAAATCCATACCCAGAAGATACGAGAGTTGCATAGTAGAAGTCAACAGATCCTTACGGGTCACAGTACCTAACGGGAATTTACTATATCCTTTTAAAAACTTAAGCACCACAGTCTTTCGAAAGACAGAAGTTTTTCGTAAGACAATTGGAAATTCTAGCAACTATTTTGAAAGCTCTTTTCTGTTTTTCAAAGGGCTGTTTTAAAGATTTGCTAACGAGCAGATCTAACAGCCCATTTCAAGGAAGTTATTTAAGTGAAAAATGATTTTATGTTTTTGAATTTTAGATGGAAATTGACAGAAAATAAAAAAAACATTTTCCATTTAAAATGCTTGTGAACCCGGCTGTAAGCGTTTTTTGTATGTCGTTCAGCAATAAGTTTTCTAAGTATTGTATGAAATAAAATAAATATAAATGTTTCTTTTCACAATAATCTAGATCTAAAAATTAAAAGGAAAATAAAAAAAATTAATAATAAAAAAAAATTTAAATTTGAATGATATTAAAAAATTGTTTCTTTCTAATTTAATTGAATCTAGAAATTTAATTGAGAAAAAAAATATTAAGAAAAAGTAGAAAATACNAACTTGTTTTCAAAAATAAAAACAAAAAAAATAAATTTAAAATAAATAAAAAATTTGCAAAACAATGAAGGGAAAAACACAAGTCTCTAAAGTTATGTTACATTAATAAAAGTAAAGGAAAAAATTAAAAAAAAGAAATAATAAGTTCCTTCATATTAAATGAAATTAAAAAATGTTTTTTTAACAATAAAATCTAAAAACTTAAAGAAAATTTAATTCAAAAAGTTGACTGAAAAAGAAGAAAAAAATTTAATTTCTAAAAATAAAATGAAAACTAAAAAAATTTAACAGGTAAATTAAAAAAAGAAAACAAATTAAAATATATGTAACTATATATTAAGATTAAAAGAAAATTCAATTGAAAAGAGACAAAAAGAAATTCTGCTGGCCGAGGACTCGAAACTTAGATATCCCGCATGGCACGCCAGTGCTTTGGTCACTCGGTCATTGCGACTGTTGGAGCAACGCGAGCAAAAAAGATGTACAAGTTTTTTCTACCAAAACAGCTCTTCGCCAAAAATGTTGGCAAGGGAGCTTTTTTTGTAAGACTTTCGTTTAAAAATAAGCAAAATCTTGAACCCAGGCCCTGCGGAATGGTAGCGCTCACTGCTTACCACTACATCAGAGCGACCTTAATGCAAATTTAGTGTTAATTACTTTTATTAAGCGAGAAAAATGAGTATTTTACATAGCACTTATTGGCAATAATACAATTGTTTTAAACATTAATTAATTAATTAATTACTACAATTTAGAGCAGCTTGCAAAGAAGCCAGCTCTTGTCAACTGTGCAAACAAGCAACCAACATCGACACCGTAGTATTTTAGGAATTCTATGCATTCCCCTTACTTCGAAATAGTCTGAAGTGAAGTAGTATAACAAATTCCGACATGTCAAGCGGGCATGTTCTACAACCTCGTATTCACCCGCAAACGAGCGATGCTCATATTCCTTCAATTACCAGCTTGTGAATATTTCACAGTGCCCTTTAGTTGCTTCTTTGATCCTACGCTTACTGCTTACATCGTATCGGCTGCGAGATAGCCGTTCATTTGACCATTCCATGTTCCAGTTATTGTCATTATCATCAATATTTTATGAGCCATTAAAAGTTTGGAAAATTTGCTAAACCCTTCGCAAGAGTAGAAAGCGGGGAAAAAAAAACAAAATCCTAGAAAATTCTAACGTCACATTCGCTGCCTTAACTTGGATTTTCCGGAGGGCGCACATACACAGACGAGCGCTGGAATATATATAAGTATGTATGTGTGTGTATGAGGAGATAAGCATACAATGTTTTGGTTTTGGCAGCTGGCCAATAACACGTTTTCGTAAAAGGTTACATTACAGCAGTAAAAGTAAGAGTAAGCTCACCTGCGTACGCCAACTGAAGGAGTCAAATTGCGGAATAAGAGGATTACGCAGTTATTTGCAATAATTAGTTTTCATTTAGTTAAATGAATATGATCACCGTCAAATTAAATGCATTTTAATTTTTTATTCGATTTTTAATTGACAATTTTTTTGGCTTATGAAATATGCTGGTGCATATTTGATGCTTCGCGAATTGTGGCTGTCATGCCCGTTTTATCATTAAACGTCTTATCTAACAAAAAAAATAAATAAAATAAAATAAGACACGAATTAAGTTGCTGTTCTAAATTTTGTGCTCATTGGCTGCACTGCTAATGGTAAGATGTTCTTGTTGTGGGGGCACTACTAAACCCTGCCTAGCACAGCCTTTCTGGCGAATCATTTCAAGCTTTACTATCGCGAACTCTTACCCACTTACAACTTGCACTTTTATATACCCTGCAACCAATTTTTTTTTGAGAGTATTCTAATTTGTAGGGAAATTTTTCAAGAAATCGTAAAGATCTCATCAGATTTTTTGTCGAATTTTCTAAAATGAAATAAACTGTGCACACTTTGATACATTTACGAAATTTACGCCCTATATCAGCACATTTTCAATACATTTTGAAGTAGGATAGGGTGTTATTGAACCGAGTTCTGAGATAGGGCTTTCTTCAACCAAATTCTGAGATAGGATGTTTTTAAACAAAATTCTGAAATAGGGCGTTCTTGAAAAGTTTTTTTGAGATAGGGCGTTTACGAACTGGCTGCCGAGATAGGTCGATATTCCACTCAGCAATCGATATGTAGAAGCAGAAATCTTTTTTCTGTATCCTAATATCAGGTCTACTACTTTTTTCACAGATTTCGAGCGGTAAGTGTACCAATTAGGAATGGTAGCCTGGAAGCATTTATACAAAGAAAAGATGCTGCAGGTTAGTTTTGTATTAGTGTGGTTAAAATATCATTTTGTAAACTATTATTCTCATCGAAATGAAGCCGAATACTTTACTTTCTCTACATTTCTAAAGAATGAAACCGTTCCTTTCACAAATTCCTGTGCAAGAAAATTTAGTAGAGTTCGAAGTATAATGAGTGATTGCCACATTGGGGCTAAAGTAGTTCCGAAGCCTTAGCTAATGCATCATGGGTTGCTATAGATTGCACTACCGTGGTCACAGCCATCCCTGATCTTAAAATTGCTTGATTGATATAACATTGGGGCTTCCGTAGCTCTACAGGTGCTTGCGCTCACTTATTATGGCTCTATGTGACCCAGCAGTACTATTTCACTAAAGAGAGGATTAATGACTTTTTCTGTGGGCTTTATGTTCAGCCCCCACTTGGCACATCAACCTTTATTTAGAGCTAAACATCTTTGTACAGCATATACATATATGGCTTGGGTTTTTAGTTGTACAACCTAGTCCGATTACAGCAATAGCTGAGTGTCAATTTCTGGCATGTTTACGCAGGTACGCTTAGAGCCATCTTAAATCGCTCTGCAAGCGGATTTTAGAAAGTGTAAATTCTCAATTATCAAGAATACAATTATAGTAAGACAATTCTTTCGAAGAGCTCTGCAGACTCCCTTTTCAGGCCAATTCGATCCTTGGTTTTCACAACCCCAACACCTTGAAATGTCTGGGACAATGCTTGATAACTAAGATCCACATGGCCCAAACGATTATGATCTATGAGACCGATGATTAGGAGTAGGGAACGGATCTTTGTATCACACATTTATACATTTTTCTTATAGTTAATGTGCTACAATTGTTAGGCTATTTTTCATAAAAATGCGCAGTCCAGCCTTTTCAATTTGCCTTCGCATTGTTTTAGTATTTAAGTAGACGTAATTCTGACTCTTACTAGATTGAATTTAACAAAATTTTCTATTGCACTGTACAAAAATGGCACACCACCGTAAACTAAGTCAAATTGGTTTTAAGAGGGAACACGAAAATGCTTACAAGAGGAAATTTATTGGATCTAATTTCGCACAAAAGCTTAACCGAAATATATACTATTTAGCTACTCAACAATTAGTCGCAAGTGGGCAATTAGCCATCCGTGAAATGAAAATCTATGTTTACGTATGTATATCCTCAGCTCGTTTCTCGGATAAAATCACCTCACACTGTGCCGCTCAGCCAGCCAATTTCGAGCCCAAACCAAAGTCCCAATACGCATACCGACTATCAATTTCGTGTGCTACCTTTTGTGAGCGTTTTGCCATTAGTGAACATCGAATGGCATAAAATTGCACGCCAAGCAAGCGGCGCCGTATTGCCAGCTCACTGTGAGTATATATGTGTGTGTGTCTGATGTATGTATGTGTGCTAATGTCCTGCGACAAGCTAACGACAATGCCGTCAAATTCTAACCAATGCCAATAAGCAATGCGACACTACGCGGCGCGTCACACCGGGAGTGAGCGCGATTTTATGGCATTTTAAATGGTTGACTATGTTTTTGAAAGGCGCGCATATTGAATGGCGAATGGAATGTATAAACTCGTACCAGCAATGTTGGCGTAGTGAATGGCTGGCGGAGCCGCGTGGATATTTGAGCCGCAGTTTGAGTGAGGCGTCAACACATTTTCGATCGTTTGATGGCTCAACATGGCATGCCATTGTCTTTTGCTGCTGTTTGTGCAGTGAATAACAATTTTTATTTTTTTTTGGGTCTTGTGTTGCCTGCTTTTAGGCGCATAAATTCCTTGCAGCTTTCAGCTGCCTTGTCTACTCAAATATATGCGCGTATGAGCGCGTCAAATCACATTTGTTTGTCATTTGCGAACAAATTCGCTCGACACACACACACACACACACACATACGGTCACATATGCATTCCTCCGCCACCGCTTGTGTATTTCTTTGGGTACATATTGTTGGATTTGCCGACTACATACTTTGTTGTTCTCAACTGGATTTGTACAAAATCCCTTTGTGGAATTTTAATGGGCCTCTGCGCATTTAACTTTGAACTTTTGCCTCCACACACACACACACACACATGCACGCGAACACTGTTGCCTTGAGGCTGCGTCGTCTAAGTCTACAAAATCGGCGACAGCTGCTTAAAATTGCTGACATGTGATTGAAGTTTGAAGAGACAATGGCTAAAGGCGAAAAAGCACACAAGCCTCGATCCATTTACCTAAGCGCGCATGTTGCCCCCATGCACTCACACAGACATACGCACGCACGCACGCACGCACGCGCACCTAACTATCTTGTCTTCGATTGACGTCTTTTTGCTGCCATAACGAATTAAATTTAATTAGTTTGTATGAGTACTTCCGTTGCGCGTCAAAACTCCATAAAAAATTTAATTATGCGAATATCGTTGTTGTAAAATGTGTGTGTCGTGTACGTGCTGCTCGTAAGACAATTCATTGCAGCTGAAAGCGCTCGAACGTGCGCGTGTTATTTGGTAACGAAAATTGTTTAAAAAGAATTTAGTAAGTGTGTTTTTTAAAAAAAAAAATTAAGATGGAGAGCGGATGACTTTTAAAGCGGCATACATAACACGTTTTAAGCATTGAGTCAGGTAGTCAAGAAAAAACAGCAATCATATAAATATATGTATATGAGCATTTTAAGATCGGGGCTGGGACTATTTGTAAATTCGAATATGTGATTATCGGTAATAATTATCACCAGTATGGATCGCATATATTGACCCTTTGGAAGAAGAAAAAGTCCTCTTCCCACGTTGTCAAGATTTTACTTATGTCTTAGAGTAGACCTCTGTATTTATACTGT
>NW_016180984.1:0-6483 GCF_001687245.7 Rhagoletis zephyria | reverse complement strand
TTAATTTGATGTATAATTTGTCTCTGTACAACTTGTATATCGCTTACCAAAATTTATAATATTTTTTATTTTTCGCCGAAAAATTATTTTAAATATTAATTTTGAGAGAATTATCTTCAATAGTTACTAAAATATCGCAGTTTTCGTATATCTGAAAATTACCGTTATATGGGAGGTAGGCGTGGTTTTTACCCGATTTTGCCCATTTTCAATACCATCCATCCTACGCTAAAAAGAAGTACACATACCAAGTTTCGTTAAGATATCACAATTTTATCTAAGTTATCGTGTGCACAGATGGACAGACGGATGGATGGACGGACGGATGGACAGACAGTCACCTCTTAATCGATTTCTTTTTTAATTTTGATATTTTAAGTATACATTTGTGTATATCTATCTCGATTCGTTTTTGTTGTTACAAACAACCGTTATGTGAACAAGTGCGCTCGGGTATAATAATTTCTCATTCAAATGTTGGTCGCGACTACGCAGTAGAGGTGGCAGATATTCGCGTACCTGTGACTTTGTCACGGTTACTCAAAAGTCACGGGTAACGGGCAACTTATACACTTAGGTCTCTTTTTATGCGGTTCTTTTTTATGCGGATTTGAATTTATACGCTTTTTCAAACACTTTTCGCTGTAGCGATTTTGCTTTTTTGAGAGCTTTTATTACTTTTTTTCAATATGCAAGGGGCAAAGCTTCTGATAAATAATTTGTTGTTGTATTCTTACATACAAGTAATTACTAAGTAATTTGACTGAGTAACTATGTTACATATGTATAAATGAGAACAAAATATTTATAAAAATTATTATTTTGTCTTTCATTTCATAAATGAGTAGGACATCAGCATTTTCATATAAATTGTAAATGTTTGAAATCAAGTAAATAGAGGGGACAATTATTCTATCAAAACACGAAAATAAAATTGCTTAAAGTTTGACATTGACAGGCTCTATGTTGCCGTGGTCCGATTGTTGAAACACGCACACCTTCGTGTTTTTCTCACCGAGGAGAAGGTTCGTATCTAGGTTGCAATATGAAAAGAGTTGCCGCTTGTTGAAAAATTAAATACAAAAAATTTAAATGAATTACTATAATCGAAATAGTTTTAAAAAGGCTTTATGTCTAAACAACCTGTTTAAAAAACAAATTCAATTTTAATTAAGGAAATGAGACACAAATTTACATAACAAAAAGAAAATTTCTGGTTTAAAGTGCTTAAAAAAACTTTCATTTATATCCATATTAATTGTTTTAGATAAATTTTGTAGAATCGAATAAGTGTCACCCTTAAGCTAATATCCCATGAACATTAATATTGTATCTTAATTTTTAAACAAAAATTAAATAAATCTAAAATGGAAAGAAGGTGGAAACCCTATTTAAAATATCTCAGACTTGATACTAGGGTGTTCGGTTATTCGCCTTTATTCCAAAACAGGTTTTCGAGTTATTCGAAAAATTTCAGTTAAAAAAACGGTTCTCGAGTTTGAAATCCCGAAAAACCAGCTTTCTTTTACATAGTTTTCATGTAGTGAACATGCTTATATCGCATGAAGTCATGACCAAAAATTACAATAAGGCTATTAGCACTAAAGGGACCTTTCATTTAGAATAGAGCAAAGTAAAGTAAGTTCGCAGTTTTTTTCTTTTCAAAACTAAAACCAATAAAAGTTCACGTTTGGTCTTATTTTAACTTTTTTTTAATACTTTATTGCATATTATTCTGACCATTTGAGTAGTTCTCTCGCCGCCGTAGCCACTCCGAGGGTCCGTGATTCAATGTCTGGTCCTAGCAACATAAAAAAAAAAGTTTTTTAAAATAGTGGTCACCCCTCGGCAGACAATAACAAACCTCCGAGTGTACTTCTGCCATTCCAAAGCTTCTTTGGAGGTGGAGTAAAAGTGTAGATCGATCCATTTGTGTCACGACATCTACAAACAGAAATTTGAGGAGAAGCTCGGCTAAATACGCAGAAGACGTTTAATCGCCAAGCATTAATTTATTGGAATCAAATATTATATACTATTCATCGGCAAATGACCTAGGATATTATTTAAAACTATTTAGTTTTCCCTTAAACTGGAAAAGCCTTGAAAACTTCAAAAGTCTTAAAACTTTTATTGAGAGGTAAAGATTTGTATGAAAGTAAAAAAAAACTGTTTGTTCGGTAAAAAAAAACTCCGGTTTATTCGATATTTGGAAAAACCGAATCAATCACCCTACTTGATACCCAATTAATGTTTTATTTAACTTATAAGTAATAATTTCAAGTAGGTGGAAACTTTGCACGAATAATTACAGAGGTGACACCTATCTCAATAGATAATATTAAAATTATTAAAATTTTTTGAATAGGTACACAATTTTATCAAAATAATTAGAGCTAAATTTTTACTAGAATTTACCGTTAATTTTCTAAAAGTGCTGACAACTATTTTTTCCCCCTGTAACTACTAAATGTTTTAAAAGAAGGGTCTGGAAGGTCTCGTGAACAATATTTTTTGTACTCTTAATAGCCGAAGCTGCTAAGAATTGATTTTTGGGAATGTACTGAAAACCTCGGACACGGTTGTAGTGGAAATATTCTGAAAAATTTTCGACAGTCTATTAAGCACATAAAGGTTAAAGGAAGATAACATAAGAATCGTATACCTTAAAATAAATTAATTTTAAAGAAATTAACCGTTTTTGAATGAAAACTTCTTTAATTAAAATAGGTGTGGCAATTGAAATATTAATGATTAAAAAAAAAAATTTGAAAATCAAAACAATTTACTTATAACCACATATTTCATACTTCCAATTTTTTAATGCTTGTAATTATGTATAATTGGAGAATGCCGTTAAGTTTAATTTGGTTTTTTTTTCAAAAACCCTGCGTTTTTATACCCGCACTTGTGCACAAGGGTATATTAATTTTGTTCACATAACGGTTGTTTGTAACAGCCANTCAAAATTGATGGTTGCAACAATTCTTTACCAAGAAATGCGTTTATGGTAAAATTTTGGAAAATGGGAGTGGCACCGCCCACTTATGATCACATATAAGTATACCGGTAACCGTTCTACCAATTTGTACCAAACTCGGTATGGTTATTGTACTTGCCACGTGTAAGCAAAACGTTGAAAATTATTGAAATCGGACTAATATAACGGCCGATTCTCATATAACGGTAAATTTAAGAATTGCTTGAAACTTCAATATTTCGAAATTGAAGGACGCTAATTTACTCAAAATTGTTACAACTCGGCTTACCATCTAGCGGAAGGTTTCGGAAGGGTGAAAAAACATATATTTAATACTTGCGCCGGGTATTTAATGTTCGGCTCCGCCCGAACTTAGCCTTTCTTACTTGTTTAATATAGAGCTTTTCAAAATAATTAAATTTTCACAATATATTGACAAATTTTGGATCAAAATTTTTGCAAAAAATAAAAAAAAAATCACAAAGTTTCAGTAAAATTTTTGTGTGCAGTTTTATATCCCATTAAATTTTATTCAGTATCATAAAGTGCAAGTCAGACCAAAGCCTATTGTATGCCACCATAGCCTTTTAAATCTAAAACAAAACCCGTAACCCTAATGTATTTCGTTTTCTATGAAATGTTTGTGGAAGAACATTGAAAGTCTAAAAGAAAATACTTAGGTACGTAAAGCCCCCTTCATTTTTAAAACAGCTGACGCTCTATTTACATATATGAGTCCGAACAGCATTATTCCAATAAACATACACACGAACACAACCATGCACTACTAACTCTACTTTAAGCAGTACCCATGGGTTCTGCAGTAAGAAAGCATACATATATACAGATTTAACTTATGTATCAAGGATGTTGTGAATATTTGCATTCGCATTCGTTATGCGAATGATTCGCATCATTTTACACATTCGCATTAAAAAAATTCTTTAAGAAACTATTTTTTTACGTGTTTTCTTAATATTTTTCTGAAATATTGTGCTGAAAATCTTAGTACCTGTTTAATAAATTTTCTAATCCCGGCGAAAAAACTGCAACTTTTTTTTGGTTATGCAATTTAAATAATATCTATACATATCTGACCAGAAATATTAATAAGTAATTTTTAAGCAAAAAACAAAACCGACTTTAATTCTCATATAAAAATTTAAGACTTTCGTTAATTTCTTCATGATCCAATGATCGGATGTCAACCAAATTGATGTTGGGCCTCCTGTGAGGTAACACCTTTCTCTCAAGTTAGAAAGGTGGGAGGTGTTATGCCCTATTGTCTTTTTGTACCTGTATCCAATTCAAATTTCTTTCAAGTTTTATAGATTTTCTGAGGTAAACCGATCAATTGAGGTGAAAGCGAATGCCGATTCTCGAATTTTTTGAATCATGAAAAAATCATTCAGGGTTAATGGTGAACTTCCACTGAGCATTAAATTACAAAAATTTTAATGACAATGTTGGTCGTAAAACATCGCAAAGTGGCATTTTTGGTGAAAATTTTATGAACGACCTATCGCAACTCCGGATTACAAATATAAATTTTTTCAAAAGTTGCACGTAAGTGAAAAAACGTTTTTACCATTACATACATTGGCATACAATTTTTGTCCTTTTTTCAAACTATTTACGAATTTTTATCTACTTGATAGCTTTTGAATAAATCGGGTATTAAACCGTTATGAAAAATTTATGTATGCATGCTTTAAAGATTACAATAATAGTTTGGTCAGATCGTCGTGTTTTGTTTCTTTGTAAAAAATAGGTAAATGACGATTTTTGACCAAATATATTAATCGATTTATTATATGCCGATTTCTTCCTATTTTTATTTCGATTCGAATCTCTATTACACATATATGTATGTTTGGCCAAGTCTCTCCTCAGATATGTGGCGTGCGTCATGATGTTATCACGCAAAGAGGAGGGAACGGGACCTACGCCGACTACGAACGGCGATTGAATTTAAAAAAATTTGTAATAGTTAGTGCAGCTAGGATTATGTAAGCCTTATTTTATTTTACAAATAAGACTTAAGCTCTGAACACATCGAAAACGACATCACCACACGAGACGAGATTAAGGTTTTATTTACATAATCTAAACGCATTGTTTGGGTTTGACATAAAAGAAGAGGACGAATCTTATCTGTCGCTAGAAAAATAGAAATACAGTATATTTTGCTTAGCTGCACAGCCTTCTTTGCACGAAAAACTTGTGCACTTAACCGAAAAAGGCACTTAAGCGAATTTTATTTACTACTTCAATGAGGAAGTTATCCGAATCCCTATGAAACCAAATAATGGACAAGCACTTACCACGTAGAAATTACTGCAAGTGAAATTTTTACCGAATGGTATCTAATTATCTATACAACTACATAAATTGATAGCCATTTTTGTTCTTCTGCGAGACGAGCAAAATAAATAAAAACTTGTAAAATTTGGTAATTGTAGGGTCAGTGCAGGTAAACGTAATACTTTTTTTTTGATAATTGATACTAATTATACAATTTTTAAGGCAGTTATCACCAATTTACAGGTATGTTGAATGCATCTATCGGAGCAGTTTCCTTTTAAATGTTAAAAATAATGCCTCTGATCCGCATTTTGGGAGGTATCTTAAATGTGCACAAGCATAAAGGCAGCAAAGCAAAACTGTAGATCCAATCTGGCCACAGCTACATTTTTGGCTAGTCGCAGTGGTTTCCGTGTCGTCGACAAAATAATTATCTACATAAGAGTACGTGTTAAAATAATTTGACAGCTGTGGTCCGGAGCCCGTCGTTTCCAATGTGTTCCAAGCTTTAGGCATAATGGTGTCTCTCAGAGAGAGAGAGCGAACCTTAAAGCTCAGTTAGCCAGACCTAACTTAATTTAACTTACCGTAAGAAATCATCAATGATTACTCAACATGCCAACTTAAGGCAGAAGCGAGAATATTTGGTTTGTATTATCTTTTTCAGCTCTTTGGCAGTTTGCCGCTAAAAATGCAACATCAAAAAAATTCATGCAGGATGTTTGCGGTCATTTATTTTTGAGAATTACAAAAACGAAAATCTGGCAAGCCTGATTCTCTCACCGCTCTCAATTTCCGTAAAGCCGTAACTTAAGAATCTAAATCCTACAAGTTCTTAAGTTTCTTAGGGTAAGTTAAGTTTTAACTAACCGCTAAGACAGTTTCTCATATAACAGGTTGGCCAAAATATTGAGTTAAGTTAAGTTACGGAAATTAAGTCTAGACTAACTGAGCTTTTATGAACTGACGACATCAACGCAGCGAAATGTGGTGTTGATTCTAACTCAACATTTATTTATTTATTTATTTATTTATTTATTTATTTAGTCTACAGAAAAATGTTTTCTTACAGACAGTTGAGATAAAAAGAGTTAGAATATTTAAGTATGTGTGATACATTACAGAGTGAAATAATTATAAATATTAACTTGTAAAGATAACAATGATATTCAATAGCAATTTGGGTAGCTGGCGAGGCC
>NW_016180983.1:0-6484 GCF_001687245.7 Rhagoletis zephyria | reverse complement strand
GAAGTGAGGTTAACTAGTTGATGTTCGCTCTCTACCCTTTCTCTCTCCTGTTTTAAATAAGAAAACTAATATTTATAGCAACGCAGTGGGCATTTTCTCGCTAAACAGCCTGCATACTTAAGTAGCGTAAGCAAAAAAGAAATGTAGCGAAAATAAAAATAAATTGTTAAATAGCTGTAAATTCTTAAGTGCAGGCGGCTTTCGGTTTTTCTACTACTTCTTACACTTTGTTGGGTTATAAAGTTTTATTCGCCTACAAAGACACTGCCGAGACGCTGCAACTGCGAATTGCTATGCTGGTCTCTACTTAAGTAGCCACCAAGGACTCGCTTTGTAGGCATAAAAGTCGCGCTGTTAATAAAAGAAGAAAAAAACTTAAAAGTAGCGGCATAAAAATGTAGTGCCGTTCGTAGCAGAAAGAGTAGCGATTGGGGCGCTTTGCTACTTTAGTACTTTCTTGTTATGGTCAGTGAAACTTTTTTATTGCAACAACTTAGTTTTGCTCAAAAGTGATAAATTGCAAAATCGTATGGAATATGTAATTGAGTGGAGTGTGTTGGCAATTTGAAAACTTATTGCATACATTTCAGTTCCGAATGAAGATAGTGAATTAAGAGTTGAAAATTGATTATATGCACAATTGAGCAATGGGAATCTGAACGGTTAGAAAGTTTAATTTAGCCTAAATCCTACAAAAAACTAAAAAATAAATATTGTTACTGATTCGATGCAAGGGCGGCTAGTGAATCAAAATATACGAAATTTGTTGAGCAAAGCATATTGAAAGACGCGGCAGACGGCTTTATTGGAATGGAATGAAATGTATTAGAAAGCAACTGTATACAATGGAGTGAAATGTTGTGACATTCACTGGCATGGAATGAAGCAACTCAATTGGATCCATATGTAATGGAATCCAATGCAAACGAAGGTAATAAAATATATCTAATGTAATTACAGTATTTAACAGTTAAGAATTGTGATAGAAAAAAATTCAAGTTCGATTTTCCGAACACTCTGGCATTGTTGCTCGCTGTATTTTCGGCCCAAAAGCAAGGGCAAGAAAAGATAAGGAAAAGGGGTGGACGTGAAGAATCACTACAACTCTGCAAACTTATCAGGCGTTTAGAATGTATGACCAAAACTACATCATTTCAGTCGGTGCCTCCTAATCAGTTCTATGAGGACGCGTAGCTCTTTTCTTTTACATCCGAATAAATTTTTTTAAGGACCCTGTGTTGGTATGGCTCCAAGGGCCAATTTTAGTTGAGCTATTTAGGTAGAAATTGTTGATTGTCTTCAAAAATTCATTCATATCATTAAAAGTGATAAGAATATAATCAATTGCCACGTACCATACCAGGCACCATAGCAAGATGGAAAGAACACCACCCANTAGCCAACTAAAGCTTAACATCTTTTTTAAAATACAATAGGTAGGATGCCATGCAGACCGGGCGATTTGAAAGTGTCAAAAGACTCAATAGCATATCTTATGGCATCTTTGTTTCTACAGTTCTGGCAACAAACCAGTTGTACTCTGACACAATGGTTCTCGCATTCCGTCCCTCTCCAGGCCAATCGACTTACTAAGGTTTCTAAACTCAACAAGGAGGGTCGCATTGAAATGGGGCATTTCCTTCCATTTATTAAAGTTTCCCTCATGGACTCAAGGATAATATCTATGACGAGTTGAGTTTTTAAATATCCTATTGCTACCTCGATTATCTTATGACATCTTTGGCCTCGTTATGCCGAAATAATTTAGTGTTTGTGAAGCTTGCAAGCTCGGTTCCAGACTCATTACGTCAAAAATTCTAAAACGTATTTCTTCCAAGTTATATCGGAACAATTCTAACAGAAAGTTTGGCTGGATCAAAACCGTAAAATCCATGATCTTACTGCTTGCCTAGTACTCTAAGTATACTTAGGTAATTTTTTATGCCATACGCTGATCAGCTTTAAATATACCCACATATGGTGGAAAATTATATACAGTATACCAGGCTGTCTCTGTGTTAATCAATGAATCCTCATCCTCGGTAAGATTCTAAAAGCTTTACGAAATCTTCTTCCTTAGCTATCTCTTTGGTAAGTTTCATCTCAGTAGCAACGCAAGCAGGTAATAAACGCAACTCATACCAGGCGAGATTTTAGGTTCGGTCACTCGAACTAGAACTATTCAAGTAACTCATCTGCTTCTTCTCATTTGCATCTACAATCGTTTGTCGGTTTGGGCCGAGAACAAAAAAATTCGCCAGTTGCCTCTCTCCTTTGCAGATTTGCGCCAGTTGTTCATCCCTAGTGCGGACAGGTCATTCTGCACCTGGTCCTTCCATTGTGTTCTTGGGCGTCCTGGCTTTCGTTGTCCACCCATGGGTGCGGAGTCAAAGGATCTTTTCACCGGAGCATCGTTATCCATGCGTAGAACATGTCCAAGCCAGCGCAATCGTTGTATTTTTATGCGCTTAACTATATTCATATCGTTAAAAAGCTCGTATAGTTCGTTATTCCATCTTCTTCGGTACTCGTCGCCCACAAGAATGGGGCCAAAGATCTTGCGAAGAATAGTTCTCTCGAAATCCCCCAAAGCCTTCTCATCTTTGTTAGACATCGTCCACGTTTCGCCATGCGCCATATAAGAGGACGGGCATGATGAGAGCTTTCACTCTCAACCCCAGCCTACGTTTCATTGAGACTCGTATCGTGTTGTAGGCTTAATTGGCAGCCACAAAGCCATCATCTTCTTCACAGTATATTATAATTTGTTCTAACAGACAACCTCATCGTAGGTGGCAACTGATTGTAGGAAGGCTCTGTATAAGTTACCCGCGAATAGCACCATCCGGGTTTAGGCTAAAGGGTTCAGGTGAAATGTCCAAGAACTTCGTTGAAAACGAGCTCGCAAGGAAAGGAACAAACATGCGCTCAGTTAATTCTACGCGCGACCCTAGCTTCGTCCAAGTATTGACTTAGATCAACGTTCAAACAAGCATCCGTAGTTCTAGCACCAGATTTTCTATGCCAATGTCAAAAGTTTCAACAGTTTAACTAATAAAAGTGTTCCATAGCTTTTCCATTTTACAGTTAGTTTAATTGAAAAACTATTTCCCTTTGTGGACACTAAAATTAACAACCGAAAGACGCATACATATACGAGTAAAACTGCACAAATAAATAAGCAATAAACAATAAACATCCCAAACCCCATAGCCAATAAAATTTCGCTGAATTTGGTGAAAGAGTTTTCAATTTGAAGTTTTTTATTATTTTTGTATCAAAACATCAAACTGAATGGCTGGATAGCTGGCTGACTGTTGGCATTTGGCAGTTGAAAATGGCAAATCCCCAAGCTGGCGCTAAATGAAAATTAAGCACACAATCAAACGCATCTGACCAAAAACAAAAGCAACGCTTTTCGTCGCAGCACTTACACAAACATTTCTACAAATATCTGTATACATTTATGCCCATGTGTGTATGAGTATGCGCATGAGTGTGGTCCTGCATTTTAGCGTACTCACTAGGCGCATAAAGCCGACAAAACTTTTTGGCAAATTTATTTGCAAATAAATATTTTTAGGCAACCAAAACCAAACATACAGAGGAAACAATACAAATAACAACAAAAACAATAACGGCAAAAGTAAAATCAACTAACTGCCGCACTCAAATCTCTCTAATACTATTTATTCAATTTTATTTTATTGCGGCTAACAATGAATGGCTAACGCTAACCAACTCCACTTGACCAACTGGCCGTCTAACTGGAAAGGTGGCTAGCTACAGCGCTGGATGACTGGTTGAATAGCTGGCGGGTCGGCAGTCTGGTGGCCACATGGAATAGTTCTTACACAAATGGTAGACACACGCACACACAAACATGTGTACTAAAAAGTGAAAAAGGGGCACAAAAAGCGGATCATTAGAAAAAAACTAAGCAGACGCGCACTGGTGACGCCTGGGCGGCTGTTTTGTCTGGTAGTTAGAAAAGTAAATTTGCTAAGAAAAAAACAAAAATGAGTTTGAAAGCCCAACGCATGGCGAGACATTGAATTAACTCATGTATAGCTCTATGCAGTAGTATAGGTGAAAAGCATTGTTTATTTGTTCTATTTAGGTCCCATATTTGTTTAGAGCTTTCAAAACCAAAACAATTTAAACTTATTGAGAGGATTTTCGAGCATCAGTATATGGTCTTTAGTGTCAAAGTGAACTGTTGAAGTCCGGAGCGCCTGCATAATTCCACCTAAAAATTTACTCTTGAAATTCTTTATCACATTCTGGTACTTTATTAATTTTTTCTTTTTAAATATGAAATAAAAGTGTTTCGAAACTGGCCAGCATAAACTCCTTCTACACAAGAAAAGAATGTCTAGTCCACTTAAGTTCGCTGCAGAGTTTATTTTGTACGCTCATTCATACATACACATATGCCTGTACCTACCACTTTTTCTACAACAATATCTATATTGCTTTGCATAAATACACTCAAGCAAACACAACGCCAACCATTTGCTGGCAAACACGCTAAAATGCATTCGATATTTAGGTTTGCTGCCGTGCATACGATTGTTGGTGTTAGTGTTGGTGCTGAATTTGATGTTCGTGTTTGTCGTTTTGTGGCTGATCATCAATCTGTCTATTTTGTGTTTTCCGTTAGACTGTTTGCCAATTTAGGGGATAGGTATACCTACCAATTTATACGCAAATCTATACAATCAAACAATCGCATATGCATATGTACATATGTATAAGTCTGTATTATACATGGACATACATATATTTCGTTTTTCGTGTGATGCTGGTTGCTATCGCTTTGGCTGCCGTTCAAGTGTTGTGAATTTGATTGATTTATTGCGATTAGCGCTCAACCAGTGGGAGTGTCATGTCGCCAGCGCGTAAACCAAAACCAACTGTCACGACACACACTGGGGCTAAGCGTGCTCAAAATTCAATTTTTAAAAAAGGGTTTTTGGAAAAATAAAAACCCAGGTTTATTCCCCATTAAATTCAACATTTGGGGTAAGTTTTCAGCTTTTTATCGTTTTTCGGCTGGGAAATATGCGTGCTCAAACTTGACAAATTTAAACATTTTTTTTTTTAAGCTGAGACATTCAAATGTGCAACCCAAATTGTTACTAGCGGAATTGTATTTCGTTATTTTGTCTTTTCCATTGCTTAAAATGAAGTTTATTTATCCTTTCGGTGCATTTTTATTGGAACTATGTGTTTAAAAAAAACTATGTTTAAAAAAAATCAACCTCTGTTTTTGCAAGTGTAATTTTCAAAATCGATTTTTTTAAGGTTGCTCAATAAATAAAAAAGGGATTTAGTTCTAACAAGGACTTAAGATTTTTAGTGAGAAAAGGATCAAGTTCGAACAAGGGCTTTACAAATTTTACAGAGATCTATAATAAGAAAGCGAGTCGCACTCACAATTTAGAGGACGTTTTTAATAGATTGTTTCATCAGACCTTCTGATTACTTTCTCGCACTTGTTGCCAATGGTCACGAAGCAATGGAGTTAGTAGAACTTGAAGCAAATAATATCAGTTTAACGGGGCTTGGATGGTATTTAGCTTCCGACTATGAAGAAAAAGTGCCACAGTTTTCATTATATAGTGCTTATCATAACTATAAGACACCCAAATATAGGCAAATTTTGANCACCCAAATATAGGCAAATTTTGAAAATTTTTTTAATATTATTTAATTTTAATTATTTTTTTTATAAAAATATAGTTTATTTCTTAAAAAATCAAATATATCTAAGTTTAAAACTTCGTAAAAATATCGGTGTTTTTAGTTAGATATTTGAAAAAGATCTTGAGTGCCAGTATGAAGTAGCTAGGACAAACCGTTGATTTTTGGCAATTTTTTCGGTGAAGGTGTCGCTCATTTTCTCCATATAAAAAAAAAACTTTGAATATACTTCGTATGGAAAAACGTAAGTGCTAGTTATTTCAAACTTGCACTTTGGTGTACTACAATTAAATGGGTTATGAAACGGCATGCTCAAAATCCTTTTAATAGCGCTTATCATAACTATACGACACCCACATATTGAAAAGTTTTGACTATTTTATTTTATTTTAATTTAATTATTTTTTTTATAAAATTATAGATGATTTTTTAACAGATTCACGTTTTTGTTTAGGTACATGGCTTAATAATGAATATTCCCTCGATGAGACTATTTAAACACGGCATTGCATCCTCATTGCCCCCATTACTAATATGACGATGCGTTGAAGTCAACTGAATACTTTCGCTGCTTCTTCGATGCTATAGTCTAATATTTTAACCGGCCTTGAGGAGCTCTCCAAAACTGATATAGTATTATACCTGAAAAACTTCGTTCTTGACACAAAACGTTTTCCGCTTTATCTTTGCAATTCTAGCAGCAGCTATAGAGAAGAAGAAGTGGGATTTAAGACCTGATCTTTTGATATGGATGAATGTGGCGGTTACTCGCCCAATT
>NW_016180981.1:0-6486 GCF_001687245.7 Rhagoletis zephyria | reverse complement strand
GCCGAGTTCAGCAAAGCACGCCAGTCATTTCTCCTCTGTGCCAACTGACGCCAATTGGAAACGCCAAGTGAAGCCAAGTCCTTCTCCACCTGATCTTTCCATCGCAGTGGGGGCCTCCCTCTTCCTCTGCTACCACCAGCGGGTTCCGAGTTGAATACTTTCAGAGCTGGAGCGTCGGTGTCCATTCGAACGACATGGCCAAGCCAGCGGAGCCGCTGTATTTTAATTCGCTGCACTATGTCTATGTCGTTGTAAAGCTCATACAGCTCATCGTTCCATCGTCTGCGGTACTCGCCGTCGCCAACGCGTAAAGGACCGTAAATCTTCCGCAAAATCTTTCTCTGAAACACCCCAAGAGCCGCCTCATCGGATGTTGTCATTGTCCATGCTTCTGCGCCATATACCAGCACGGGCATGATGAGTGACTTATAGAGCGTGGTTTTCGTACGTCGAGAGAGGACTTTACTCCTGAATTGCCTACTCAGTCCCAAAATCGCTTAGGCGGTTACAGCGCCAAAAAAGAAGAAGAAGAAGACCCAGGAAGACATGGAGTAGTAACTGACCAGCGTTGGACGGGGAAATGGATGTGTTCCTCAATGAGGAAAAATTATAGGGCTTGTCAAAGGGACGGGAACGTTCTTCAGCCATGCTTCAGGTTCGTGAGAAGTTCAAGAGTCGTACAAAAAAATTAAAAAACTTAGTTACTCCGTAGTCAAATCGTACTAAATCTGAACTATAAACTGGAGCTCCTAGCGCTGGTTATCCCAGCAGGGTATGCATAATCATATCAAACCAATTTATATGTATGCATCGTTGTATTTGTTATCGCATGAGTATTGTGTGACACCAATGCAGTGGTATTTAAATTACAAATGAAATNACTATTATGCGTATGTAGTAGCTCCAGGACATACTTGATTTATAAACATACATACATTACATACATACACCGATGCATGTTTTGGAGTATGGTATGTAAGTAGTACAATACGAGCGCTGCTTTATGCTACTCCGCCAAACATTCTTTCATCCTGTACGCATTCCAGCGCCAGCAGATTCTCATACATATATGATGCAGCGCAAAGTTATTGCAGAGCGAAATCTTTCCGCGAGAAATGTGGGTTCATATGTATGCATGCATCGACGTATGCACAGCTATGCGCGCCTTTCATTTTGACCCCATTTGGCTTTTACAGCTGCTGCTTTTGTGCCCTTTTCGACCTTAAAAGCAGTTCAAATGGCTTTTACTGTTGCTAAGCCTTTTGTTGCTGTTGTTGTATGTCCGCCGCTGTTGCTTCAACAGCTTCAACCATTACTTAATTAATTAAATTGAATTTAACCCAAATTTGCTCTTTTCTGTCTAACCATATTGTTGGCGCTTTTATGACAAACATTTATTGAATTTGGCTTTTGCTTTGGCTTTGGTTATTATATTTTGAGGTGAACCGGTGAACACTGGTATATATTATGTTGTGCAATTTTCTCATCGCTTTCATTAAAAATTTGTGTGTGCCAGTGTCCTTAGGATCCTTTTTGGAGGCTGTCAAAAGCCCGCTTATTGCCACAATAATGGGAGCAGGTGCGATTCGGCAAATTCGACGCGTCATTGTATACGGTCCTGCATTCAATGCACGTGGCTATGAAGAGAAAGATAGAATCTGTGTTGTGAAATACCTCTCAAACCTACTGTCATTGGCTGAAGACCGTGGTGCAAAGAATCTCTTGTATAGGGGAACAAGCTTCACACTTTGATATACAGCTATTTGCTAATAGAGGACATACTTTCTTGGCTTTCTGGCTAAAACCCAGGAATTGCCACCTGCGCACATGCGGGTCATCTTTTACAAAAAGCTAGGCAGGCTTAAAGGAAAGAGTGTGTATTAGTATGGTAGTTGTTAAGTGCCTAAATGCATGCTATGTACTGCTGCGTGTGCAAAAATTGCATTCATTAAATTTATGAAATTTTTGCGCATACACTTCTCAACTGCCATGTAATACAACTTTCTTAAGTTTCAATTAGATGGCACTTCAAAGTATGCTCGGCCTAGTCTGATGCATCCTCCGGACAATGCTTCCGGGGCCTTTTGCTGACTGTGCATGGCTTACAACCAAGGCTTACAATAGCTAATAATTGTTTACCATTGACCACATTGCCAACCCATAACTTGTTGGTCCAATATATATTGTTTATATGAATACATGAAAACATATTGGTCTTTACTCTCTCTGAGTTATTGTGTAGTTATTGAGGCGCTGCGGAAATTTCTAGGCGTTAGTGTCTGTTCAATGCCACAGAATAGGAGGCCACCGGCACCTGGGGTCGATATTCTATTGTAGTATTCTGAAGCTAGGTTCTGGTTACCTCCAAAGACAGATCTAGTGATGAGAAATTTTCATATCTTTACTGATTTCTCCAAAACTGACAAAGGGTCAGCAGCGGGGGTATTTATCGAATATTATTGGGATAAGCTTCATTTGGGTTTATGGGTTTCCAAGCCGAAGTATTTGCAAAACCAAGGCTTAATAGGCAAATATGTACTAATCTACTGTGACAGTCAAGCTGCATTTAAGGCATTCGTCAGGCCTCTAAATATTCTCATAATAATTGAAAAATGCATATCTAGCTGCCAGCTGACTTGGGAGCACTTCGTGATGAGAAATCTGATCATTTTGGCTAGAATCGGAACCATGCTCTGGTCTCAGTTAACCCATTTTTGAGAGCCATAATTACTGAGTGAGTACTACATTTTGAACGCAGTAAATACCGGAGAGCGGTGGGGGCGGGCCATGGAAAGAACAGGCTCAACGGCTATTCTTTAAACGGAAATGGTATAACTCCATTATATAGAATTGGCATCAGGCTACTTACTGGATACCTGATTGGTCACAACCCACTATGATTTCACATGCACCAAATCGGTGTGATCATAGAGTCAGAATGCTGGCTGACGATGGGACTTCCGACCATATTCTCTGTGACCGTCCGGCCTTGGTCAGATTGAGATTAATTTATTTTAAAGCACTAATGGTCGAACCATTTGTTTTAAACAATTTGTCTACCAAGGCCCGTTTAGAATTCATACAGGAAGCGGGCATACTGGGATAACGACTCTCTCTTTGAGAGATACATTTTGTATTTTGATGATTGTATTTTTATAAGAAGCTGTTCTTCGTGGAAAAAATACACTCGGAGGTTTGCCATTGCCGGCCGAGGGGCGACCACTGTAAGTTAAACCTCTTTCTTTTATTTTTTATTTTTATTTTTTGATGTTACTCAGAAACTGGGCTCGAGCCCAGGCCCTGCCGAATGAAAGCGTGCACTTCTCACCACTACACTACAGCGGCCGGCAAGTAATTAAAAACTGCAATAACCGTGAATATGTAGTTCAAACCGTCATCAACAGCTTTTATGGATAATAGAAAAGTTGCTTATTCGTGTTTCCAAGTAATACCTTAAGTTTCCTTAAAATAATTTTTCATCTCCCACTCTTACTTTGGAAATCAAACAATCAGCTAATTTCCTGTAGCGATTCGAATGCATTGAAGTCCTCAAGGTCAGCTGCAGCTGCCATTAAACAATGAATGCATTCACTCAATGTCTGAAGTACAGCACTTAAAAAAAAAAGAAGAAAAATAAGGGAAATTTAAGGCAATGTAAAGCATTCGGCTTGATTCAAGTTTGTGTTGAAATGAAGGACTTGCCAAATGTTTTCCTTCTCCAGCCTTTGTCAGGACGCTAAAAATACTAGAAGGGAAATGGTTTGAAATTTCTTGTTTCGCTTAAAAACTTTGCAACTCATTTCATTCTCAAATACCGCCGAGAGCAGAGCAATGCCACGCTGAAATGAACCAACGCAAGGAAAGTGGAAGTTAGTGAAGAAGTTGGCAAAGAAAACGTAACAGCAGTACAAGTCAAGGAAAGACGGATTTTGAGCAACTATTTTTATATGTATTTTAGGACAAAAAACAAAGGAAATGGAAATCTCACTGTTGAGCTCGCGGGATTTGTTAGGTTGAAGGTGAAAGTTGCACGAAGTTGTGCGGTGAACCGACGTGAAAATGACTGCCAGCGGCGCGCGTTCAGACACGGGCAAAAAAGCTTGTTTTTATAATTTTTTTTTTTTGGAAATAAGTAAATGAACGTAAATAGCTAATGTCTGTAAAATCTCAAACTACGCCACTTAAAGAAAACTGTAGCCACTTCAGAGATACAGATATGCGCTTTGTGTAAATTCCACGACTACGACTTGCAAAATACTTGCAAAAGTATTTACATAGATACATATATTCCCGTTATACGCACTTTGATTGTTAGATTGTAAGAGTTAACGCGAACATTGCAAACGATTTACTTCTTTAAGGAACTGTAGCGCGCTTAGGTATTCCATTTTGTATAGTAGTTATTATAATTTTGTTCAGTAGTCTCTATTATTTTTTAAATTTTAACAAAAAAATCAACATATTGTAAGCGCCACACAGTGCTCTTTTTATTTTAGGAAAAAGGGGCAGTATCAAATATCTCGAGAACGAGAAGAGATTGCGAAAAAAATGCAACTATATTTTTAAGTCTCCTTGGATAAAATATTTACCTTAACTGTGTGTTGGTGTTGTTTAATTTTTCCGACAGGGTGGTAAGAAGATTTATTTTGGAACGAATTTCCGTCATCCCTTATCAAGCTTGGTTTACAGACAAACCGAAATCGGCATTGTGCCATCTTCAGCTTAATTTTTCCTTCTGTCTGGTTCGAGTTTTTGTCCTTAATTTATGTTTCTTTATCTATAAAAACATAGACAGACGGCAACGTTGATCCGGATTAACGGCGCAATTGATCTGATCATAATTTTGGCAGACGGCAGTAATTCGGATTTATGAGCCGCGAGGTCGTGGGTTCGAATCCCACGGACAGTAGAATATTAATTTGATTTTTTTTTTAATTCATTCAATTATAACTTCTATATTTTTTAAAGTTGTTTTTAGTTAGTTGTTGTTGACCTTTTTAGTAGAACAAAACTCTAAAAATTTAAATTAACTAATAATAAATGTGAAATAAAATAAAACAAACGAAAATAAAATAAAAGTAAAATTAAATATATTAATCAAATAAAATTAAAAAAAAATGTAAGTAACAATAAAACAAAATTTTTTTGCCAATCGCTCCAACCGAGGATCGAACTTGAGACCTGCAGACTGGTAGTACGCAGCCCTCACCACCCGGCTACCGCGGATGAAGAAGTTGGGTGCTTTGTTTGGCGTATTTGTTTGCTCAGAGAGCGTAGAACACCAAAAAAATCAAAACTAGCATGGACATCCACTTTGTTGTCGGTAATGCAGTCACCGTATTAATTCAAATAAGTTCTTATTCAATTTCAATTGGATTCCTATCTGAATTAGTATGGTGACTGCATTATCGACGAAAGGTATATATCCATGCTAGTTTTGCCCTTTCTCTGTATTCTACGCTCTCTGAGTTTTGGTCAGGATCGAATACGCCCTTAATCCTAGTTAAGTTTGGGAATTAACTTTAAGTCTTAATCCGGATCAACTGCAATCAATTCCCGAGATAATTCCGAATTACTAGTTGATCCGGATCAACGCTGCCGTCTGTTTATGCTTTTAAAGCTCTGATCACCTTTCCGATAAAAAAAGAATTATCGAATTATTTCTCGTGGTCCAAAGTTATGAGGTAACTCACATAAAAACGTATATATTCCCACGAATTGATAACCTCCTCCTTTTCTAAGGTCGGTTCAAAGCAGGCATTCATTTTTTTATTTTTTTTTTATTAATGGTCTTGCGCATTTTTTGCCGGTTGTACACTCCGAGTACAGCCAGGATCTTCCGCACTTAGTCATTCCATTGTGTTCATGGGCGCTTTTTTCGATGTCCACTCTTGGCTGCCGAGTCGAAGTATCTTTTCATCGGAAACTCGTCATCCATGCGTACAACATGTCCAAGCTAGCGCAATCTTGTATCTATCACAACAAGTTTAAGCCTAATCTTGGTTCGGTTACTCTTGGAAGGACAGTGGTTGAATACTCGCACGAAGTCAAATATCTTGATATAACCATTGATCAGAGACGAAATTGGAATTCTGATCAAGACAAAAGTCTTAGTCTAGTAACATGTGCCTGGTGATTGCCTGACCGGTTACCCTATCACCAAACTGCCATATGACGGCTGAATTTCAGGTTGTCTTTGCTCTCAGTCATAGGATCACGAAGAGCTAGCTAGTGTCGGGTCTGGGATAGACTCCATATTTTTGTTCAAGTATCAGCTGCCATGCAAAGGTAATTTTTTAGAAAACAAACGGGTTTTCCGACATCCTGTTAAAAGCGATCTGTTTTGGCAGAAAATTTTAAAGCCAAACCCGGACATCTGAATCTCATCACCATGATCCCAGACCCGTATGTATACAGATGGGTGAAAAATGGCGGACAAAATCGGTACGAGTGTTCATGCGCCCAGCACTAGACTTTCTATTTCAA
>NW_016180978.1:1165-6486 GCF_001687245.7 Rhagoletis zephyria | reverse complement strand
GTTCCACAATCATTATGAAGTCATTCAAAATACATATCGGTATAGGTCCAGGATATCCCGAAATACTCCCGAAGGTCCTAAAAATCTCGAAATTATTCCAGAGAATCCTGAAAACCCCATAAATCCGAAATAGGTCCCAAAAAACTGGAAATAGTCCCGAAAATCCAAAATTAGTCCCAAAAATCCGAAAATAGTTCCCTGAATCCCGAAATAGTCCCGAAAGTCAAAAATAAACGAAATAAGTCCCCGATATCCCGAAATACTCCCGAAGGTCCTAAATATCCCGAAATTATTCTAGAGAATCCCGAAAACCCTATAATTCCGAAATAGGTCCCAAAAATCTGGAAATAGTCCCGAAAATCCAAAATTAGTCCCAAAAAAATCGATAAACTCCCAAAAGCCCCAAAAATCTCGAAAATAGTTCCGAGCATCCCGAAATAGTCCCAAAAGTCCCAAAAATCCGAAGTAAGTCCCAAAAATCCCGAATTAGTTCCCAAAGTCCCAAAATTCCTAAATAATTCCCAAAAATCTCGCAATGGTCCCGAAAGTCCCACAAATGGAGAAATAGTTCCAAAAATCCGAAATTATTTCCAAAAATCTCGAAATACTCCTGAAAATCCCGAAATGATCCTGAAAGTTCCGAAAATCCAATATTAGTCCCAAAAAAATCGATATACTCCCGAAAGCCCCAAAAATCCCGAAAATAGTTCCGAGCAACCCGAAATAGTCCCAAATGTCCGAAATACGTCTCAAAAATCCTGAATTAGTTCTTAAAGTACCAAAATTCCTAAATAAGTCCCAAAAATCCCGAAATACTCCTGAAAGTCCCAAAAGTGCCAAAATCAGTTCCGAGAATCCCGAAANGTCCCAAATATCCGAAATACGTCTCAAAAATCCTGAATTAGTTCTTAAAGTACCAAAATTCCTAAATAAGTCCCAAAAATCCCGAAATACTCCTGAAAGTCCCAAAAGTGCCAAAATCAGTTCCGAGAATCCCGAAATAGGCCCGAAAGTCCCAAAAATTCCGAAATACAGCCAAAAATCCCAAAAACCCCGAAATTACTCCCGACAATCTCGAAATACACCCGAAAGTTCCAAAAATCTTAAATAAGTCCCAAAAATCTGGAAATAGTCTCGATAGTCCCAAAAATACCCAAATTACTCCCTTTAATCCCGAAATAGTCCCGAGAGTCCCAAAAATCCCTAAATAACCCCGAAAGTCCCAACAGTCACGATATTAGTTCCGAGAATCCCGAAATAGTCCCGAAAGTCCCAAAAATCCGAAAAGTCCCGAAATCAGTTCCGAGAATCCCGAAATAGGCCCGAAAGTCCCAAAAATCCGAAAATAGGTCCCAAAAGTCCCGAATTAACTCTCAAAATCCCAAAATTCCTACTTAATCCCAAGAATGGAGAAATAGTTCCGAAAGTCCCAAAAATCCGAAATTAGTTCCAAAAGTCCCCAAATACTCCTGAAAACCCTGAAATGTTTCCGAAAGTCTCAAAAATCCAAAAAGACCCAAAAAAAACCGATATACTCCCGAAAGCCCCAAATGTCCCAAAAATACCGAAATATATTCCGAGAATTATGAAATCGTCCAGAAAGTCCCAAAAATCCTGAAATAGTTCCGAAAGTCCCATAGTTCCTAAATTAATCCGGAAAATCCCGAAATGATCCCGAAAGTCCCAAAAATCCAAAACAAAGTCCCAAAAATCCCGAAATACGCCCGAAAATCCGAAATTATTCCTGAGAATCCCGAAGTAGTCCAAAATTCCTAAAAATCTGGAAACTCTCCCGAAAGTCCCGAAATTACTCCCGACTATCTCGAGATAGACCCGAAAGTTCCAAAAATCCTAAATAAGTCCCAGAAATCTGAAAATAGTCTCGAAAGTCCCAAAAATACCTAAATTACTCCCGACAATCACACGCGCCCCAAAAATCCCTAAATAGTCCCGAAAGTCCCAACAATCCCGAGAATCCCGAAAACCCCATTAATCCAAAATTAGTTCCAAAAATCTGGAAATAGTCCCAAAAGTCCGATATAAGTCACAAAAATTTCGAAATTAGTCCCGAAAATCCCGATATTAGGTCGGAGAATCCCGAAAGTCCCAAAAATCCGGAAACAGTCCCGAAAGTCCCAAAAACTAGAAATTAATCCTAAAAATCCAAAAATAGTCCAGAAGTCCCAACAATTCTGAGAATACCGAAATACTGCCGAAAGTCCCGCTATTAACTCCGAGAATCTCGAAAGTCCCAAAAATCCCAAAACTAGTCCCAAAAATCCCTAAATATTTTGAAAGTCGTTTCGAAAATCCCGAAAATCTTAAACAGTTTCCGGGAATCCCTAAAGAATTACGAAATAGCTTCGAAAATCCCAAAATAGTCCCGAAAACCCCGAAATGGTCTTCTAAATCCTGATTTAGTCTGAAGTATCTCTCAAATCCAGAAAAAGTTCCCAAATTGAGGTGTGGTGAGTTTAGGTGAGGTGTGGTGAGAACGAGTGTGATGAGTTCAACTGTGGTGGGTTAAGATTTGGCGGATTTTGGTGTACCAGTAGGAGGTGTGGTGAGTTTAGGTGAGGTGTGGTGAGTTTGTATGTGGTGAGTTGATTTGAGGAGAGGTGAAGTGAGTTGTGGTAAAGTAAGTTGAGGTGTTAATTCTCTAAATTTCTCCTAAACTATACAGTATTTAGTTTGAAAGTATTTAGCCATCGACTAAATACCTTGGTACTTTAGTGAAAGTATTTTGCATCCCCAAGGTACCTGAGTACTTTGGACCAGAGTATTTAGCGCCTGCTAAATACTTTCGTTTTTTGTACTTTGGTATCTAGCAGCTCCTAAATACCTAAGTAAATAGTACTTGGGTATTTAGCAGCTCCTAAATACCTAAGTAAATAGTACTTGGGTATTTAGCAGCTCCTAAATACCTAAGTAAATAGTACTTGGGTATTTAGCAGCTCCTAAATACCTAAGTAAATAGTACTTGGGTATTTAGCAGCTCCTAAATACCTAAGTAAATAGTACTTGGGTATTTAGCAGCTCCTAAATACCTAAGTAAATAGTACTTGGGTATTTAGCAGCTCCTAAATACCTAAGTAAATAGTACTTGGGTATTTAGCAGCTCCTAAATACCTAAGTAAATAGTACTTGGGTATTTAGCAG
The DNA here is from genome assembly GCF_001687245.7 of Rhagoletis zephyria. NCBI lineage: Eukaryota > Metazoa > Arthropoda > Insecta > Diptera > Tephritidae > Rhagoletis > Rhagoletis zephyria. Next base: position 3,327 of record NW_016180978.1, on the reverse strand, counting down.
CTCCTAAATACCTAAGTAAATAGTACTTGGGTATTTAGCAGCTCCTAAATACCTAAGTAAATAGTACTTGGGTATTTAGCAGCTCCTAAATACCTAAGTAAATAGTACTTGGGTATTTAGCAGCTCCTAAATACCTAAGTAAATAGTACTTGGGTATTTAGCAGCTCCTAAATACCTAAGTAAATAGTACTTGGGTATTTAGCAGCTCCTAAATACCTAAGTAAATAGTACTTGGGTATTTAGCAGCTCCTAAATACCTAAGTAAATAGTACTTGGGTATTTAGCAGCTCCTAAATACCTAAGTAAATAGTACTTGGGTATTTAGCAGCTCCTAAATACCTAAGTAAATAGTACTTGGGTATTTAGCAGCTCCTAAATACCTAAGTAAATAGTACTTGGGTATTTAGCAGCTCCTAAATACCTAAGTAAATAGTACTTGGGTATTTAGCAGCTCCTAAATACCTAAGTAAATAGTACTTGGGTATTTAGCAGCTCCTAAATACCTAAGTAAATAGTACTTGGGTATTTAGCAGCTCCTAAATACCTAAGTAAATAGTACTTGGGTATTTAGCAGCTCCTAAATACCTAAGTAAATAGTACTTGGGTATTTAGCAGCTCCTAAATACCTAAGTAAATAGTACTTGGGTATTTAGCAGCTCCTAAATACCTAAGTAAATAGTACTTGGGTATTTAGCAGCTCCTAAATACCTAAGTAAATAGTACTTGGGTATTTAGCAGCTCCTAAATACCTAAGTAAATAGTACTTGGGTATTTAGCAGCTCCTAAATACCTAAGTAAATAGTACTTGGGTATTTAGCAGCTCCTAAATACCTAAGTAAATAGTACTTGGGTATTTAGCAGCTCCTAAATACCTAAGTAAATAGTACTTGGGTATTTAGCAGCTCCTAAATACCTAAGTAAATAGTACTTGGGTATTTAGCAGCTCCTAAATACCTAAGTAAATAGTACTTGGGTATTTAGCAGCTCCTAAATACCTAAGTAAATAGTACTTGGGTATTTAGCAGCTCCTAAATACCTAAGTAAATAGTACTTGGGTATTTAGCAGCTCCTAAATACCTAAGTAAATAGTACTTGGGTATTTAGCAGCTCCTAAATACCTAAGTAAATAGTACTTGGGTATTTAGCAGCTCCTAAATACCTAAGTAAATAGTACTTGGGTATTTAGCAGCTCCTAAATACCTAAGTAAATAGTACTTGGGTATTTAGCAGCTCCTAAATACCTAAGTAAATAGTACTTGGGTATTTAGCAGCTCCTAAATACCTAAGTAAATAGTACTTGGGTATTTAGCAGCTCCTAAATACCTAAGTAAATAGTACTTGGGTATTTAGCAGCTCCTAAATACCTAAGTAAATAGTACTTGGGTATTTAGCAGCTCCTAAATACCTAAGTAAATAGTACTTGGGTATTTAGCAGCTCCTAAATACCTAAGTAAATAGTACTTGGGTATTTAGCAGCTCCTAAATACCTAAGTAAATAGTACTTGGGTATTTAGCAGCTCCTAAATACCTAAGTAAATAGTACTTGGGTATTTAGCAGCTCCTAAATACCTAAGTAAATAGTACTTGGGTATTTAGCAGCTCCTAAATACCTAAGTAAATAGTACTTGGGTATTTAGCAGCTCCTAAATACCTAAGTAAATAGTACTTGGGTATTTAGTCATCTCAAAATACTAAGTATTTGTGTATATAGTACCCAAAGTGGAACTTTAAGTACAAAAGTATTTAGGTGTGCCCATCACTGNGTTACAAGGTCTTATCGAGCGTATTGTGTGAAAGACTGAAGCCCACCGTCAATGAACTGATTGGGCCTTATCAGTGTGGCTTTAGACCTGGCAAATCCACCATAGACCAGGTATTCACAATACGCCAAATCTTGGAAAAGACCCGCGAGAAAAGGATCGACACTCACCACCTATTTGTCGACTTTAAAGCCGCTTTTGACAGCACTAAAAGGAGTTGCCTATACGCCGCTATGTCTGAATTTGGCATCCCCTAAAAACTCATACAACTGTGTAAAATGACGTTGAGCAATACCACAAGCTCCATCAGAATTGGGAAAGACCTCTCCGAGCCATTCGCCACAAAACAGGGTTTCAGACAAGGCGACTCCCTTTCATGTGACTTCTTTAATCTGATGTTGG
>NW_016180978.1:954-1086 GCF_001687245.7 Rhagoletis zephyria | reverse complement strand
CTTTAAAGCCGCTTTTGACAGCACTAAAAGGAGTTGCCTATACGCCGCTATGTCTGAATTTGGCATCCCCTAAAAACTCATACAACTGTGTAAAATGACGTTGAGCAATACCACCAGCTCCGTCAGAATTGG
>NW_016180978.1:0-888 GCF_001687245.7 Rhagoletis zephyria | reverse complement strand
TCTATAAGTCACTCATCATGCCCGTGCTGGTATATGGCGCAGAAGCATGGACAATGACAACATCCGATGAGGCGGCTCTTGGAGTGTTTGAGAGAAAGATTTTGCGGAAGATTTACGGGCCTTTACGCGTTGGCGACCATGTCGTTCGAATGGACACGGACGCTCCAGCTCTGAATGTATTCAACTCGGAACCCGCTGGTGGTAGCAGAAGAAGAGGAAGGCCCCCACTGCGATGGAAAGATCATATGGAGAAGGCCTTGGCTTCACTTGGCACAGAGGAGAAACGACTGGCGTGCTTTGCTGAACTCGGCCAAAATCGCTTAGGCGGTTACAGCGCCAAAAAAGAAGAAGACTAAATAAAAAACAAAACATTATTTAAAATGACTCCCTTTTTTTATTTACTTAAATCACCTAATTTACCCGCCCAAATTATTGCTTTAAAATACTTGACATCCGCATTCACATTCGCATCCGCGGATGTCTGAAATTCCACATTCGCAACATCCCTACATCCCTATGTACAGAGCCAAAAGCAACATTTTTGTATTGCAGATCTTCCGCTGTATCGCTGCCTACATTCGCACGAACGTAGCAATGCTTTGCTCGATATTCGATATGAAACAAAAACGGTGAGACGCTGCCTATCCAAATGATGATTTGTTTTGCTTTGTAATGCTTTGTCCAATGCACTATGGTCCCAATTCCGTTTTTTTTGGCATAAAGTCGTGGGAACAAGGTATCTAGCTGAAACTTCGCTCATATATTTCCCATACTATACTAATTTAACTGAAATATTTTTTTTCCGTAAATTGCCACGCCCACATCTTATATCCATTTTTTTTAATTTTTTTCAGAGGCAGTTCCATTATTTAGGGCATATCTCCAGTT
>NW_016180977.1:0-6487 GCF_001687245.7 Rhagoletis zephyria | reverse complement strand
TTGTTTATACTGCTTAAAATTTTCAGGTTACGTTCGGTTCAGTCCTTATCTATTTGAAAGGTTTAATTTAGTTAACTAATGCAAAATTTATGTGAATTATATAAATACGGGAGTCAAACGAAAGAGTGTTAAAAAATATTTAGTCTGAACATTTGGAACGTATGAGAAGGGCTGCCACGTGTTTAAAAAGTTATATTCAAATTATTGAATAAGTTCGACGAATTATTAAAGGAAGGGTATCAATCGAAATGGATTTGAAAACTCTTTATTTCTGACTTTTATTTAGTAGGGTTGCAACGTGTTTGAACAATCAAATTCAAATTAGTTCATTTGCTATTGAAACGCTATTGTCAGGCAAAAGAGATTTAAGAAGATTTTAGTTTGAAATAACTTTTGAAAAGGACTTCCACCTATTTGAAAAGTCGAATTTAGCTAACGTTTACACAAGTTTATAAAATATTTAGATATATGGTGACTCGAAAGAAATTTGTGAAAGCTTTAATTTGAAAATATCTTTAATTAGGCTGACCACCTTTTCGAAAAAAAAAGATACCGATCTAAAAGTATAGGTATATGTATGTGTATTATACGAGAAGGTATTTTGTGTGATAATCATTCGATTTTCAGCGCTCTTTTGAATTTCAAAAATGAGAGGTCAAATTAAAGATCATAACCTATGGATGTGCGATAAAGTTTTATTTTATTTTTCTTAAGATCTTTTTTATCGGTAAATGGTGATTTGCACAATGCGAGACCTCTCCTTCACTAAAAAACGGCTACACGGATTTGGATGAAATATGGCACTTTGATCGCTTATAACTGTGACTAATATTTGGAATATTTTTTAGGTTTTTGAAGTTCAATTTTGGGCGTTTTAACGCCATGTGGGTTCACTAGTTAGGTTTATTTCCTAATAAATTGTTGTTCAACTATTATTTCCTCGATTCATAAAAAATATTAATACACATATGGAATTATATCAAACTATAACAAATTTGGAATATGATAAATATTTAATATTAACAATAATGCAGCTTTTTTCCATTATTTTTAAGATTGAGTGATTTTTAATTTTGATCCGACAGCATAAACTCGCCGTAGAGTATCTGTACGAAACTTCACTACGAACGAATTTCGAATTTACGTTCGTAACCATTCGGATTCTGTGATAGCACTTTCGAAGATTTCACGAAAATTGAAGCTACGATGGATTCTGTGATAGCCCTGTATACAAAAGCATACATACATTTGTATGTATAATAAAAATGCATTTGTATGTTTTTTATTATTTTTATTTTGTTATTTGTATTATTATCATTACTATTATTATTGTAGTTTATAATTATTACGCAATTACTTTCATTATTACATATTACAGTGTAAGAATTAAACTAATCTTTTACACATATGCCTAAAAGTGTGTTTATGGATGTTGTGTTTATGCATGAGTGTCTAGGTGTATAAGTAAGTTAGCTTACAAGGGGACAATAATCTTTGCTGCCAACGCCAACACGAGACATTTGCCATGCCTTAAGCGCACTGTTTTCTTATATTTCCTTTTTATACGTGGTTCAAACTTAGTTTTACTTTTAACTCGTGTTTTTTTTTCACGTCATAAAATGTTGTTATTTGTTTTGTATTTGTATTTTTTTTTTTTTTATAAATTACTTTTCAAAGTAAATACTAGGGTGGTGTGTGTAAAAGCGTGTCGTAACTCTAATAATTATTGTATTTTTATAATTTTGGGGATTTTAAGTATGTTTGTACGTCTATACATTTACATACAGATTTGCATGCATCAAGTATGTATGTATGTATGTATATATAAATGAATTATCGTGTGCGGGTGGAAGTTTAGGCTAACTGCTTACAATATTTAATTTTATGTTTTATATGTAAATTGTTAAATTTTTATTTTGCCTGCACTTAACTTAATCAATAATTTCTTTTCGTATGATTAAAGTATGTTTTTGTATTTCATTTTCATTTTTAATTTCGAAGTAAAACAAACGGTATTCACTAATTTTTCAAAAATAAAAATAGATTTGATTGGCGTAACACAATAACTAATTTTTATTTGTTTATAACTCATCTTACTACGAAATTACGTATGCATACATAGATATGTATGTACATATGTACATGCAATTATAAATGTAAGTTGGTAATTATTTATACTGGTAAATTACATTTATGAAAAATCAACGAACAATTTAATTTTAAATATTTAAACTCTTTATATTGTTTATCATGAAACTTATTTTCACTAATTTTATAATAATTTCAAACTTTTACTACGCCGCATTCTTCATATCTGTATGTAAATGCGAGCGCTTAACTTATAAATAGTAATAAAAAGCAATTATAATTAAAATATTATTATAAAAAATTAAAATACCAACTTTTGTGTTTAGTTTTAATCTAGCATATATGTATGTATGTACGTACGTACATCATGTATGCATTTTTTAATAACAAATATTTTTTTATGATTTTAAATTCCGCATATTTTTATATGTATGAAGTTCAACTTATAAAAGTAAGAGCATTTATGTATGTATTTTCTTTTTAAAATTTATTGAAAAAAAAAAACTGCTCATTGTCTGGAAGAAAAAAAGCAACGTAGTTTTTCTCTTTTTTTTTCTATGCTAAAATTAGGTTTTTCTTGTTTGTATACATTGTGGTTTTCACTGCCTTTAAACTATTTGTTTTTTTAGATATTAATTTTTTTGTTGGTGTTATTCAAGTATGTCTGCATGTATGTATGTATATATAGGCATTAGTGTCGGCTAAACTACCGCAGACGACACTCCACAGCTCTCCTACTAATATACCGACTCCCAACTATTTCAGTCTGTCTTTTTCGTGTCCTTTGCCTCTATGTACTTATTTGCAAGTCTTGCTGGAGGATATGCGAATATTGGGACCCATAAAGCATTGATTATATTGCTTGCTATTGCAGTCGGTTTTGGTGTTTATTAATTGTAAAGATTTAGAGAGCGCAAAAATTTAGAGGCATCTAAATCAAGTTTTATTTCTGCATGTTTTTATTTGTAATACACACATACATATTTATGTATATGGATGTGATGATGTTTTAAAACTAAAAAAAAATCTCATTAAGTAGTTTTCATGAAAAAGTGATTGCAAGTATAACCAACAGTGTACTAAATGCTGTCGCGAACACCAGCTGATTGCCTACTCTTATAAATTAGGAGTTATAAATGTACGACAAAATTTTGAAAAAAATGTAGCAAAAGTTGCCAATTTGTAGGTTAAGTTCATTTGCAACAATACAAAGTTTTATAATCTTTAGCTGGGCGATTTAATCAATCAATTTCGGCTTATTGCTTGTTTTCATTATCGTTTATTTATCTTTTTACCTTTTTGTTAATATAACCTAACATTACGCAGTAAATTTACGCTGAGTGTATATGTATGTACGTATGTACGTCTCTCCTAATGCAATTTTTTGACATTTTTATCTTTAATTGCTAATTTTAATAGGAATCTGTCGAGCCTGAAGTGGTTTGCATTTCATATTCATTATTATATAATTTAACTTTTTTCTATTACATATTTCTTTTTAAATGTTGCATTTCGAGTGAAAAAAATATGCATACATACTACAGTATAATGCATTGTATATTCTATATACATACATATATACAAAAAATGTGTATCTAATTAATACATACATATGCATATACAACAGATGTATGTCCTCCCTCCCTTTCTCATTCTTTCGATTCCCATGAGGCGCGAAGGCGTGGATTAGAATTTCAATGGTTGTGAAGAATACGAAAAATAGAATAAGCGAAATAAAGGTAATTTACCAACGATATACTACTAAAAATCAAACTTGCAAGACTATAAAGCAGTCGAAAGCAATTTAATTTTTTTCCGGAAGATTTGAAATATAGAAAACAGAAAAAGATGATTGAAAAAGTATTTTAATAACGGACAAACTTACCTACATGTCTTTAGCTTTGAAAGATGTAATAAAATTGAAAATAAATCTCTCATTTATTTTAGAATCATTAATAATTACTATGGAATAATAATTTTTGTTAAGTAGCCGCCATTGTATTCAACTCAAAATATTATTTTCTTGTTACATAAGATTTTAATCATATACGAAACGAAAATATTGGGTTATTCTTATTTGTTTATACAAACATTTCTAAGTTCCATTTGATATAAAAGCTTGTAAAAAAAGAGCAATGTCACAATTGCACACAATGTTATCCGTTTAAAAATAAGCGCGTGAATTAAAATTTCTTTTATTTCGAAATTGCATAAGCAATTGGTTCTTTTTCGCACAACACTGTATATCAATTTTGTCATAGCAGATGTGAAATGTGTTTCAATTATTTTCATCAAAGATCATCCAAAACAAGAAACATTCAATTATTCAAAAGTTGCCCAGATCACAATCAAATAATAAAAAATCACTTTCGATAGTTTATTGTCCTTTTTTTTCTAAGTAGGAATCTATTGAATTTCGATTAAAAATTACAAACGCCAAACGCTAATCCAAATAAAACGTCCAACGATAACGACGTCGATTTTAAGGAATTTCCAATAAAGCCACGAAGTTTCGAAATTACAAACGTTTTAAAGGTATGTTAGCAATTTTTTTAAATTAAAAGTACTGTATGGTATTTGTAATTTTGCGAAATTCCGAAAATATATATCTTACAAATATTGCAGTCAGTAAGAGTAATAAAAAAATTTACAATTCGCGCCAATTTTGTTCATTCTACAAATCGCCAACACAACACTTTCTCCCCCAAATTGGTTATTCGAAGTCCCAACAGACGCCATAGACACCACACTCTTTCGCATCTTTCTTTCACTCAACTTTCATTACTGCATACATATTTGCACAGTAACTTTTATTTTAATATTAATGTGAGGTTATTTATTTACAATGTTCCCGCACCTATTGCTCTGAAAAATAATTTTTGTTAAGACTTTTGAAAGGTTTTATTCGTAAACTTGCGAATTATATTTGAAAGATTTAATTAAGATTCGTGAATGAAATTTCCTGTTCCCCAGGTTAATAGAAGAGAACGTTTGCAAATCAATTTTAAAATGCTTTATTAAGATATCAATTAAATTCGAAATCAATTTTTTAAGCATCTGCATTTTGCTTGAAGTTTTCGAAAATTGTGAAATCAAGTGAAACAAAGGCACCCGCGTCTGAAATGCAGTAGGGGTTATTCACCCAACTATCGTTAATTTGCCAGTTCGGCACAAATGTTTTGCTGCGAACAACAACCTTTTTATCTTACTTCTGTTAGTCTGGCAAATGGTATGTTGAAACAGCTATATTTTGTTTATTTTTCGAGCTGGTCCAATTTTTTAAAACAATTGAAATTCAAAAAAGGTGAAATAAAGAAAATAGTTTTACTACGGAGCTCTTAACAGCTCCTTTACGTTGTCATAACAATTTTATGGCTCTTTTCTGATAGATATTTTTTTTTTAATTTAAGATAAGACCAGCAGAAAGTATAGTGATAAATGTTGATAATTATCTGTTAAGGTACAAACCTGATGAAAGGGCAAATACATTCATAGTAACGTTCAAGAGGGCTTTTACTTGACTCACTAGTGCTTTCATTACATAAACAAAAATGAAATAAACCTAAAACTGTCAAGTGCCGAAGTAACGAGATCAGTGTGAATGTCCCTAGAGTTTGCGCGGTAGGTAGATGTATATTGATTTAAAAATTTCCTATGCAGCAATATAACAAAAAGCGTAAGCTGTAACAACAAAAACCGTTGCAAATTACGTGATTTTCATGTAACGTTCGGTATGATATATCATTTTCTTTGCAACGCCCAAGTATTGTCACTGGCTAGATGTCGGTCTCAAACAATTATAAACAAAGAGCATTCCACCGGAATCATAACGAAATTTCTTAAATTCCAACTAACTGCCCACTATTTAAATTATGAAAACATTTCGAGTTTTTTTTTTTTGTTTTTTTTTGGTTTTACACCATACGTATATTCTAAATCTTATCGTACATTATATAAATTTATATTGTTTGCATATTTTAATTATTGTTATTGTATACTATATTTCTGCTGTATGAATGTGGTATACAATTATGTAACTGTTTCTTATGCATTTTGTGGCTAGCAATTAGCTCAAAATATTCACATTCGAGATACTCGTACATACATTAGTTTTCATACTGGAGTTCAACCGCACTTGTTTGTAAAAATATTTCGGAATATATTCTTCTTTTATTTATCTTTGTGTCTTTGTTTTGACATTCTTATTTCCTCTGGCGTGTGGGTATGTTTTTTCAAATGGTAAATGGAAATTAAAATATATTTTTACAAAATCAACGAAAAAATAAAATAAATCTTCAAATTTTTGTTGGATGTTTAACATACATATAAGCATGTAATGTTAGTTTAAAAAGTCAAATAAAATAATAAGCCGATAATCAATGAATTAGCCGGAAAATTT
>NW_016180976.1:0-6487 GCF_001687245.7 Rhagoletis zephyria | reverse complement strand
AGAAATATCTGATGAAAATGCTCGTTCCGAAGTAAATAAAGTAAATAAATTAAATGACTTTAGATTCGCAATCAACAACCCAGAAATCCCCAGATACCCAGTTACATAGAAATCTACCGATTTTTTTTAATTTTCGTCCGCCATATTGGATCCGCCATTTTGAATTTTTGGTAAATGACNCGCCATTTTGAATTTTTGGTAAATGACTTTAGATATGTAATCAGCGACCCAGAAAACCCCCAGATACCCAGTTTCATAGATATCTACCGATTTTTTTTATTTTCGTCCGCCATATTGGATCCGCCATTTTGAATTTTTGATAAGTGACTTCAGATTCGTAATCAGCGACCCAAAAATCCCCTGGAAGTAAGAGCCTCCTGTTCGGCAGTGTCGGAAGGTAGATACATCATTGGCCGACTATTCACTATTTGTTCCACTTCGAGAAACAAGTTGTGCAGCTTTTCATCGGTCAGTTTCGTTTCAGGCGTAATTATTCGATACAATACAGCTTTTATTGAGCGCACCAAGCGCTCCCATGCTCATCCCATATGCGGGGAGGCGGGTGGTATGAAAGTCCATCCAGTGCTAGGGCTTGTGAACTCGGCTTCCAAGTCAGGAAAATTTACTCGCGATAACGATTCACGCAGCTCTTTCTCGGTCGCTCTCAGGTACGTCCCATTGTCGCTAAAGAATTTTCTTGGTGTTCCCCTTCGGGAAATGAGGTTACGCACGAAAATACAGCACGAGCTGGTTGTAAGACTGTATGCCATTTCGACATGCACCGCACGGCATGTCATGCAAGTAAACACCACGCCGTAACGCTTTTCGGTCCGTCTTGCAACTGTAGTCAAAAATGGCCCGAAAAAGTCCACTCCAACATAAGTGAAGGGTCGTGTTTAGGGTGATAAACGTGCTTCAGGCAAATCAGCCGTCTCTGGTGGCTGCGGGTGCGCCGTGGCAATCTTGCAAAACTGGCAGCACTTTCGCACAGATCGTAGCAACGTGCGTAATCCAGGTACGTAAAATTTTTGAAATATTTCAATAATTACCGTTTCGTGGTTTGAGTGTTTCCACCTTCTGTGGTACCAATCAATTATTAATCTGGTAATGTAGCCGTATCTTGGCAATATAATTGGATTTTTCATGGCGTTATCTATACAGTTGGCGTTTTCCAGTCGACCGCGCATTCTTAGCATCATTGTTTCATCTAGAAATAGCGATAACTTTCGCAAAGCGCTTGTTTTCGGCATAGCACACACTGGGTTTTGGCTTAACATATGAATTTCATTTGGAAAGTCCTGGGCTTGGGCAAGGCGATATAAAAAGGCCTCGCTCCAGGCGAGCTCGTCGGTAGTAAAGGCGCTTTCGGAAGGTATACCTCGCAACCTGCTTACGAATCGCTTCACGTATGCCGTGCATCCAAATAGGCGCTCCCACTTAGAAAATCGCGTTAAATCAATCTGCGGTGGTTCGTTTTGTATATTGACTGCGACTAATTGTGGTCGTTCTTCTCGTTGCTTGTTCCCCTCTGGTTTGCACTGTAAGTTTGGCCAATTTTCTACCGGTTGACGCAGAAACGTGGGGCCTGAAATCCACTGACCACTAGTTGAGAAACCGGGCGTAGAAATCTGCTTTCCAGACGTGCCCCCATTACTGCAGCGAGCAGTTCCATCCGTGGAATAGATACAGGGCGCAAAGGTGCGACCTTCGATTTGGCGCAAACCAGCGACACTCCAATGTGACTTCCATTCTCTGTCCTTAGGTACGCTATCGCTGCGTAACAGGCTAACCTAATATTCGCGGCTTGCGTTTTGGTACGCATGCCGTCGAATTTGTTTTTTTGCGTCACCCGAAATTGACTTGCATGCGTTTGCATTTGATTTCATTGAGCGAAACGTCAAATCAAAATGTCACGCAGAACAAAAATTGGAAATTGAGTTAGCTTCATACGCACGCCGTTCAATTTCGGTTGATCTCATACAAGTTGCATGTGCATGAAAAACTTTTGACAATAAATTGGCGGCGTGCGTGAATATTAGGTTAGCCTGTAAGCGTTTTCGCCAGCGTCCACAAATAAGTGCAGCTCGCATTTGGCCTCCTCGCTGCACACCATCCTGAAGTAACATCTAGGTATCTTAATACTTTGTACTTGCGGAAGGAACGATAGCCACCTCATCCACTCCGCGGAAAATTCCTCTGGAATAATGTCGTCCAATCCAACGCCGCTTCGCCATACTTTCTGTAGTAGAATCTTCGTGTCGATCAAAAAGAGTGTCAGCAATCCCAAAGGATCGAAGATCGACATTAGTAGCAGTAACAGCTCCCTTTTGGTTGGCAGCCTGGCTCCTCGTAGAATTTCATCATTGGCGTTCGTGAATTTCAAGTTGTATGTAAACGTGTCATCAGTCGTCTGCCACCACATACCTAGCACCTTGCTGGCTTCTACGACCTGATCCACCCGCTTGGCAGAACTGCAAAACTCATCCGCATCTCCTGCCTCTCCTAGGGCTTCAGTCACCTCTTTAGAGTTGGATAACCACCCTCGAATGTGAAATTTCGCCTGTTTGTGGATGTCCCGAACACCTCTAGCCAGCTCAATATCTTCTTGCACGGTGTTCACGCTGTCGAGCATATCATCGACATAGTGCCTCTCCAAAATACTTTTCGCTGGTCGCGGGTACGTATCAGCAGATTCTTTCGCGTTCTGATTCTTCACAAATTGTGCCAAAGACGGCGAGCAACTTGCTCCGAAGCTCATTACTCGTAGTAGATATACATCTGGCGGGCGAGTCTCATCGCAGTTTCGCCACAAGAACCGTTGCGATTGCTGGTCCTCCTCATTAACGAAGATTCTGTGAAACATTTCACTGATGTCGCCGGATATTCCAATTTTTCCGCTCCGGAAGTTCAGCAAAACATCGAAGATGGAAGTCAATAAATCTGAGACTTTATTTAAGAGGAAACACCCTTATGTTCTGCAGCAGCATCCCAAACGACTCTAACCTTCCGTGGTTTGTTTGGATTTTGCACTACAAACATCGGCAAATACCATTTTCGTGGGTGGGGAGCAACAACCTCGTTTGCGTTTAGTTTACGAATGTACCCCTTTTCTTGCATTGAACAGATATGTTCGCTAACAAATGATTTCAGCTCAGGGGACCCATTCAGCTTTCTCTCAAAACATCTGAGCCTCCGCAAAGCCATCACATAGTTGGCCGGCATATTGATGCTCTCCGACTTCCATAACAGTTTCACCACGAAATGCTTTCCATTGCGTGAAACACTCTCGTGCATACCTTCTTGTTGCCTATCGCAACACTTATTGTGTTTGCTGTCATCGTACTGGTTATCGAAAGACAGGTACTCTGTGACTAACTTTTGCAGAGCCACATCTTCGTCGCACTCACAAATATGAAGTTGCAGGTTATCGTAATTTTTCTGCGCGTCAGAATTCATTACACCATACACAGTCCACCCAATACGTGTCTTGGTGGCAGCCGGCTCGTGTGCCTTGCCTTCTCGAAACTTTAGAGGCGGAGACAGAGGTCTGTTTTATCTCCTTGCACTTTCAGCTGCTGCAACACATTCTTCTCTATTAGAGTCGGGCCGGACCCGTCATCTAAAAACGCAAATACATCGCAGGAAGTGCCATTCCCGTAGATTGTAATCGGGACAACTCGATAAAGTGTGTTGGAACTTTCCACCTGATGCGCCCCAACTGTAGTAGAACCGTCGACATTTTCTCCTGTCATAGGCTTGTGAAGCATCGGGTTGTGACGATAGGCGCAATTATCAACGCCGAATACCTTACTGTCAAGACAGCTTCTTGCATCGTGCCTTTTTAGACATATTCTGCATAGCTTCAGTTTAGGGACTTCGTTCCACTTTTCATCATAGCCTAATTGTCGGAATTTATCGCACTTCAATATAACATGTAATTCGTTGCAAAAATAGCATGCCAGTGTAGGCCTTACTTGCTGGACAGATTCTTCGCTTGGCTCCACCTCCTCTGTATGGAACGATGAGCTTTACGCCTCTCCGACTCAGGACTGGCAGTGGAAATAATTGACGTCACCTTACAAGCAGCGTCTGCCAAGTCAAAAAGCCATTCGCTAAAGACTATAATTCTTGTATCGCCAGCTGGTCTGTAAAACATTGCCCATTGTAGGCGCATTTGCGCTGGTAGCTTTTCAACCAGCTCTTGCATTAGAAATGGATTTGTCATATGCGATTGAAGCCCAGAAGCTTCCATTGCAGCAGCCAAATTCTTAACCTCAGGCGCGAAAGTTATGAGTGTCTCAAGTTTGTTACCGTTGACAGGCGCTGACGAGCGCAGCTTTGCCAAAAGATTATTTATTATTTGCTCTGGTCTACCACACACCATTCGCAGCATCTCCGGCACCAGAGCCGGAATCATCAATTTACTGCTAACGTACTCAAGCGCCCTTCCCTTTAGGGCGCGTTGCAGACGAAGCAAGTTCTCATCGTGGCTAAACCCACACAACCGCGTTGAATTCTCAAAGCTACTTATAAACAGCGAGCTTACTTGCTGTGTAGTCAAGCCTATAGCGTTCGCCTCCGACGTTGTGCGTGCCTGAATTTGCTTCTCATAACGGATCCTGCCCAATTCTTTCCCCTCATGCCCAACACCTGTTTCGAGCTACCTCTCCTTAGCCCCACCTATACCGCCCTGACCATTGCCATTTGGCCATTGCAATGTGCGATGCACCTTCAATGCCTCCAAATTTTCATCATCTGACTCGTCAGAGCTTTCATACTTGCGCATAATTTCATATTTCTGTCTTAAATATTTCAGTTCAGTCTCCTGTTGTTCTTCCAAACGCATTAATTCTATTTTTATATTTCGCTTCAATTTCGAAGAGCTACACTTACTTGACCTTTTACTCTTTTCACCTAACTTTTCAGTGTGTTCGTGCACGCTTGGTTGCCGATTCTGATTCGATGCCGTTCGCAACGTTTTCGATGAGCTCGAGCTTGATGGTGTGGCACACCCTTTGCATTTCCATGCCCTTTCGGCCACATCCTCCGATACTCCTGCGCATGCAAAATGCGTCCAACTGTCGCATGCATCACACTGAACCATTTGCTCGCTTTCCGGCAGTTTGCATACAGCGCAGTCTACAGGTGCTTGATTGCTCTATTCAACGCCCTTTCTTGTGCCTACCATGCTGAAATTGTTGTTGTATCAGACGAAAAGCTATTTCTTCGATCTTCGGAATAGCCCGTACACCAGCCGATAGCGAATCGTGCGTCGAATTTTTAAAAGAATATTGGTCTAACCAACTCAAACAGCAGTCGACTCCGTCAGAATAACAAACAATCTCCTCTGGATAGTTCAACGAATGCTTTTAAAACTTTATTGAAAAGTAAGAATTAATACAAACTCATAAAATCGTATTCAAGTACTCACATTTGCTTTTCTCAATCGCACGCTTTTCTTCGACTTTTCAAATCGAATCGAATACGTAAGAATGCAATAGAATATTGAAGTAAAAGGAAAAAAAGGTTGCCTAGTGGCAATTTTTAAACATTAAAATGGTAGAGTTGCCGGATGACATATTCGTGCATAAAACCAAGGGTGAGTTCACACTTGGTGATTCATTTAAACTGTGGCGGTGTTACCAACACCGTCAATAAATATTGCACGTGTCAGTACATCTTTTACTCTCATAATGCGAACATCGAAAGCGTATTCGCCCTGCCGCGAAGGCTCGTTGCTTAAAACCTTTCAAAACAAATGGAAACAATTTTAATTAACATGAGAAATTTTAAAATAATTGTGGAATGCATTATCTGCAAATTATTCATACAAAAGAAAAATATTTTCTTGCGTCATAATAAGCGTTCAGCACAAAAATTATGCAAATACTGACGCGAAAAATATTGAACATGTAGCATTCGTGCGCGATCCATCAATCCATCAATATGGATCTAGGGATGCAACATCGCTCTTAAAAACATCGATGTTTGAAAATATCGATGTTCCCACAACAAACATCGATGTTAAAAAACATCGGTTATAAAAACGATACATCGATGTTTTACCGATGTTTTAATTTCTCATCTAGTACAGTGTACCCTGGTAGACAGCCTTACCCGATTCTTCAATACACATGTACAATTTTTCGAAAAAACTAATACATATGTAAAATAATTTCGTTCTTCTTCTTCTTGTTAAATGGCAAAACTTTAAAAATATATATTCAGTTCTTCCCACTCATAGTAAATGGCATACATTGTTATGGGAGCGCTGTTCCATGGAAATCGCCGAAGTTTTTTTGTTGGTGATTCCCTCAAAACAGGCTCAGCGCGTCCAGCAAAATAACCCTAGGAGAATTGTGGAAATATATGTACNGTTATGGGAGCGCTGTTCCATGGAAATCGCCGAAGTTTTTTTGTTGGTGATTCCCTCAAAACAGGCTCAGCGCGTCCAGCAAAATAACCCTAGGAGAATTGTGGAAATATA